>NC_135704.1:9656388-9956388 GCF_964276395.1 Gasterosteus aculeatus | reverse complement strand
TGTAATACAGGTCCTATGTTGTAAGCTTTTGGTGATTCATGGTTATTAATAACTCCAAAAACAGTCCCAGTACGTTTCTATTTCATTTTGTAGATCTCCTTAATAAGAAAAGTTTCCCAAATGGTTTTGTTACAGATATGAAAGGACATCCAATTTATTGTTATTTACTGACAAACTGGAGCTTTCGCCATTAGATTTACTGTTGTATTATAATATTTCTTCCAAAGTATGCAATATCACACATGTTAAATGTACTTTTTCATGCAACGCAGCTTACCCACCATACTCAATGTGATACTGTATTTCACGCCCAAAGATCCTGCCAACCCCCTTAATAACACAGTGTTAATCCAAGATCATTCACCTCAATTTAGCAAAGATGCACACATGATTCATTCAGTTCCCACGCACACTGACTTCTAAGTACTTTGTAACTCAAAAAAGGAAATTTCATTTGAAATCCAGAATGACAATTCCCAAGATGACAAGCTAATGTATCCTACTGCACTTAGCAGGGATTAACCTCCTGTTGCACAGCTGACTTTTTGTTGGTTGTCTTTTAAAATGTCCAACAGTAGGCAACTTCAAATGTTTATTTCAGTGTATTTGTGACACCTGCTGCCACGCTCGGTTCGCTTGAAAGCGGGTTATTTCCCATCTAACCGAATTTTAAAGTGTATTTCTTTATCGCTTTAAATCGTTGGTGCAGGGTTGATGTGCGAATCTCACGGAAAAAGGAGAAGCGTGAATTTCGATCGTCTGATAATGGATGTCCCGCCCAATACCACGCTACTGTAACGTTATGTAACTTACTGTGCAAATGACGTTTCGTCTCTCAATAAAACAAATAGCAAGAAAACACAATAGCGCGCCGATGACCGCCGGCCAGATTTAACGTCCCCCCACCGTCGTCGTGTACAGTTTGGTGACGTTACTTGGAGGTGACGGGAAGTCTCTGATTTGCATTATCATCCTCGGGCTACCTTAGCTAGCTAAATCACAAACACCTAGCTGGCATTGCTAAGGACAACCTGCGCCGCGGCGGGGGGGCTCAGCAGGTCTGAAGAACGTTACATGCTAGCGTCACCGTTCGTTAGCCGTCGTTAGCCGAGGAGCGCACCTGCTTACCTCATCATCGCGGACCAACCGCTCTCCCGGAGGAAACGGCGAATCACGCACCAGCTAGGACGGGACCACAAGGCAGCCCGACCTGCGCTAAACGTCAACGACAACAAGATGTCAAGTGCTTCCGAAATGTCCGCTCAACAGCCCGTTGAATGTGTTTCCCTGTTCATGTAATTGTAGCTTGTTATTTCGACCTCGTTCCTTCTTTACTTTACTCTAGCGCTGCACAGATTTAAGCTAAGCAACAAGCTTTTGACAGCTTACAGTACGACCGTCAGTTTAATGTGAGGACGCTGTTTCTCTGGGGTGAGTTGATACGGATAGAGGTTATCTGTAGTTTAACATACAACGTTTAAAGTAGAGAACATCGAATAAAATATTAAGTTAACTTGTAAATACATACGGTTTATTTTAACGTCGTCCTCTTTTGGTTAATATAGACCATTCTATAACTTGTTCTGCCCTAACGTCCCCCCCCGGAGCAGAAAAGTGGTACGATCCAAACGAATGCCAGTAGACTGAAAGGGCAAGGGTTTGCTTGTTACCAAGGCAACAGCAAAAAAAACTTGCGTTTTTCTGGATCAGTTTAATGAGAACACGCTTTCACGCACAAATACAATCATCAAATGAAAGATTCATATTAATATGGATTTGTCAAATTTAATGGGTTGTAAATGGTGTTTCCATTAATTTGCTTTAATTAGTGATGAAGTAACCCATGTTTCGTGAAGGGCGTTGTGTACAAATAATTGGTATTATAAATACATAAAAACAAAGGCTTTTTAAGAGTTCTATTGATAAAGCTTTGATATAATCTGTGTAAGAAGCAAAGCAGCTTTCCCGTTTCATGGGTCTGCTCAAGGTCAAACGAGATGGATGCTAACCCGGATAAGATCAGTCAGAGCGGGTGAGGGGGAGGGAGACAGCGGTAGGAAGATATTCTAGTATGTTTGATAGCTTATTCTCCAATAACCATGAAAACAACATAGAGACCTGCTGTCTTATCTGTGCTAGACTTCACAAAGAATGAAGTCATAAGAAATGGCTATTTTATCTCCTCATTCATTTTCTAATAAATTGGTAGGCCAGTAAATTTAAAGTTGTACTATATGTGAGTGTGAACCATTTGTCTGAACACATCAAAACACAGAAAAAGATTAGCAGCCTGTAATTGTATAGTGTGACAGTGATGGTAATGCTCCACCTAATTGCTATTCATACAGCAGATGATGTGTGCGGATGAAGGTGTTAGGCGGAGCAAATGCCTTGCTATGTAACTGAAAAATATGAAAACTTCACGGTGAGTATGTGAGAAACTTTGTTTGTTCAGGGAGGGATAGGGGACTTAATCAATGTCAAATATTGATTTTTTACTGTTGTGACCTTTGTAAATGTAACATTTCACCCATACATTTAATAAAATATTTAGTAATTGTTGCTCATAAACTAGTTGTGACAAATTTATTAATTACTTTCCTATTATATTTCTCTTGAACAGACGATATTAATCTGACCTGCCATAATGACGATTACTTAAAAAGCCGGAGATGGCATCAAGTTCCACAGGAAAAGGTCACCATATTTATTGCTTCCTTTGAGGGAAATGTCACTGTCAAAATTACTCAGGTATCATGATTTAATTCATTCATTTGTAACTCTGTTATTTGCACTAAATTAGTTATTTTGATTTGAATGTCACATTAGCAAAATTAAACTGCAGTGAGGGTAAACATACACTTCCGATATAAATATATCACTCTGTCAACTTGCTTAAGTTGAAATGCTAGTTAAGTCACAGCTAGTTAACAGGGAGAAAACGGGGAAATACTGTCATGACACTGCTGATAAAAGAGATACCGTTTACTGTCACCAGATAAGATATCTTTTTCATAAGATTTGATCGAGTTTTTTTCCCTTTAATCCAGTTTAAAGTATTTCTCTTTCACACCAGGTGAATGAAATGAACTACTCCTGATGTCCTTTGCTTGTAAACGTTTTATTAATCTCAAGCAGAACACAATGTGACATAATTCCATTGTCCAGAGCAATATTCCCATTTAGTGGTAAAAATGGTAAAAAAAGCAAAGATAAACTGATGCTTGAGAATACGAGAGAGGCGCATTTCATCTTCCATTCCATCTAATCTTTATTAATGAAAAATGTCACACGGTAAACCGGGTGTTTCTCGATTGTTTATAGGAGTTAACAGCCAGTAAAACATTCAGGGGAAACAGGAAAAGCAGCAATTGTGTCACACGGCCCGTAGATGTCAGCCTTCTCCCAAATATGCTTTCACAGATTTACACAGCTAGAGGTCAACGAGGGGTGCGGACTGGTCCAGAGACACAGTAGTGGGCAAGTCTGACTGATGGTTATGCCACGTGGGTAAATAGATGACCTGCATGTTAAAATGAAGGTCACTATTAATATTCACAGTTTAGTTTGCACTGTTGCCTGATCTGACCAAATCTACAAGCAACCCAATTCATGTGAATATCACATTATCACATTTTTTAAAGGTTTGTCGTTTTTTGGAATTGCTATGCATGCTGACATTGTTGTAATTCTCGGATGTACACAGAGTGATAATCAGAAGTTCACCAAGTTAACTCAATATGTCACTGAGGCCCTTTGCTTTATTGGTAAATGGAAATGTATTTTTCTGGCAATATTGTTGGACCTCCTAATAAGATCCTAAACCCTAAACCTCCTTCCTAAATCAGTGGTGTAATATACATTAAATAATACTTAAATTATAAGTATTACAAATGTAATTTATTTGAGTTGAAATAAATTGAAATAATACAACAGTTCAAGAATATAACACTGTGCTTATCTTTAATTAGGCCTGATGACATCACCAGACACCTGCTTACTTTGTTATTTCTTCACATTGGAGGAAATGACTTTATTCAGAAGAATACGCTCAGTAATTGTGTATCTCTGGCTATTTCTGTGTCTAGACGTTTGTCCTGTGGAGCTCCCTGACTCACTGCAAGATGAAAAACTGTCCGCAATGGAGTCTTGCAGGAGGTTGTGTCTGTCTTCTGATTGGTTGACAGACACTATTACAGTAAATTGCAGTCGAGTATAATTAAGGAATAAATCTCTTTGCAACATCACGTAGTTGCACTGTGACTGTTACACTCCCTACTCATATACAGTAAAACCTACTTTAAAGTCAGACAGAAGTTCTTACAAAACACACAAGAACCAAAATGAATTCATGCGCGGTAGATATCAAGTTTGAGAATATAAAAACAACACACATTATGATGTCATGGCCATTCAATGCGTTTATTTCAGATATCTTAAGCAGAAGTCACTTGTTTTTTTTTTCAGGTCTGAAAAAAGGCAGATTAAATATTACACGCCAAAAGGATTTTAGACTGTTAATTTCATCACAAGACTTTAAACATGTACATAGAAATTCTTACATTAAGAAAGCTCTCTTCCGTTGAAACTGAGGTGTTGGTAATACTGGTATTTTCCATCAGACAAAGCCAATTATTCAGCAATGATTTAAATTATATAAAGAAATAAGAATAAATACAGATAGATCTGATTCTCAGACACGAAGTGGCAGTACAAGTTCATTAAAATGCTCCAAACAAAGAGGCATTTCATTCTTTTCTGGGAAGGTCAGCAAAGTCCCCCCCTCATCACTTTATTTACACCGTATTTTAACTTTTACAATTTCAAAATTGATGGAAATTCTTTTAGGACACCTTGTAGTGAAAACAATTATTAAGAAGTCACAGAAAAGCAAAGCAATGGATGCACAATTAATTCCTTTAATTGGTCTTCCTCTTTTTTGGCATCTAACCACATGAACAACATTCAATGTAGGGACTTTGTTTTCAACGTTCCACATGGTAAGCTCATTGAGGAAATCGTCGCACGTACATTTTTGGGGTTCGCATCATTCATACCTTTCAAACCCGAGTGTGGTCTTTGAAGCAAAGTAACTCTCGGAGCGAACAGACCTCCGCTGTGAGCCTCAGAGCGTGAGCGTGCCCTCCATCTGGCCTGGTCGGCTGCAACGTCAACCGAGCAGTTTCACCAGCGGAAACAGAACGAGGGACTTTTCTTAGCTTGCTCTGCTCCCCACTCACATCCCGCTCCCAACTATGAACAGTGCGTGGAGCAGAGTCCTCTCTCCTTCTCTCTCACTCTGTCAAATGTAAAAATAACAACCTTGACTTGTGAGTGATGCCTCTGAGCTTTGTCTCTATTAAAAGAACCGCCTGACCCGAGCATCGCTCCGCAGTTAGCATCACCATGGCAACCATTAATTGCAGGTGGTACCACACAGCTGGGAGAAATGTGCTAATTACAGTTCCCGTCTGAACTCCGTGGTGTCACAGTAGCATTATTACGCCCCAGAACTTTCATTTTAAGATTTTTAACTTTCCCATTCGCTGCTCTACCTCCCCGGTTGAGCCGCTGTAGACACTGCGTCTCAAGCGTTAAGACAGCGAATAAATGTTGGGTTTATATAATGTAACCTGGGTGTATAGCACATTTACAACAAGTGTTTCATTAATAGCTATACAGCACCTCTACTGCTCATGCTGTGCTCATGCCATCTGTCACTGGGGAACATTGTCATTCCTACAGCTTGTCACGCCGCAGTGCTGCGTGTTGGTTTATTAAAAGCCTTTTCCAAAATAAACGGCCATTTGGCAAGCCATTTTCAAAAGAAATTTTCCCTGTAAAATAGCTATATCGAATAAAGTGACAATGCCATATCATTTATGTGTTGTCTTTTTTTCCACAGCAGACTGAAGAAGCTGTATGGAATTCATGTGTTTACCAGCCATGACAGCTCAAAATGCCTTTACTAAAAATGACAAACACAAAACCAATTATCCTGCGTTCACTTTTACTTAAAGGTCCTTTAAACACATTTTATTTAATAATCTTAATAGCATAAGCAACGGGGTCACACCTACTTTTATGAATTAATTTGACTTAATACGATTTGAATTGCTTAAATGTTGTGTTTTAACACTAATGTCTTGGTATTTCCACATAAATCTCATCATACCAAAACCCAAATTCTAACCCCCCAAAATATATTTTCCTACAAACCGCAGATTGTTTTTATGTAGTCATACATATCTAATGTCATATAGCATGATTTAGCATTAAGCATAATATATCAATTAGATTTTATATGATTGGACTATTATTAATGATCCAAATACATTTATTCATTTATTTGCAATTTAACAAGCATCAAAAGCTGCATCTAACCTTGCTTTAAAAAGCCTTTAAAATGTATCAAGTAGCACAATAAAAATAAAAATGAGGCTATATTATTCAAGCTGATACCTTTGAAAGGATTTATCACTAATCTATTTACTACAACACAACGTTTATTAATTCAATTATGAATTCTGAAACGATTCAATGTTCAAAGCTCTCTCTCCCTTTGAAACACTTGGGGTTTTATCAATGTGCTATACACCTACAGTCTTTGTTCTTATCCAGCCATCCACATCCTCCTCATGCACCAGTACAACTCTGAGCAGCTTAACCCTGAATTCATTCAACACATTCACTGCACGAGCTACATGAATCATTCAAACTAGACGACACACGCAGGTGATTCTTAAAGACGAAATAAAACTGTGCCCTCTGAGGTATTTTATAATGTATGTAACTGCAGTCACAGACAATTAGTGAACATCTAATTTGATAAGCAGGGATTCTGAGTGAACTGGAGATGGGAGGAATAAAAAGCATCACTGAGGCCCATTTGAGCAGATAAAAACGAGCCCTCTTTCATCTTCACGTAATGCCACACTGATTGGGTTTGAAGGACTGGAAACTATCGGGCAAAAGAAACGACAGGCACGCTTTTTTTTCTTTTGAAACCCGCTTTGAGGCACCGGTCTGTTGGCTGGTGCTGCGCCGGCATTACAGCGCTCCCATTGCCAACAGTGCAGCCGCAGTCAGCTCTACAAACACGTAAAAGCAGCCAGTGTGACGGGCAGGGGCGTGGGAGCTGAATGCCAATTATCTCATTCCCAGCCAGGACGTACACCGGCCCCACGGACACATTTCATCACCGATGCTAATTAGCAACTTTTAGGCTCTGCAACCCACTGCTTCGAAAAATGAAGTACTCACAAAATATGCTTTTTTTTCAGACCTAAATGTCTGTGCCATTAGCGCTGTGTGTACTTTTTGGGAGACGGGTTAAAATCTGCAAAGCACTGCATTTCAGAAAATGGCGTATACTGGACTGTAACCTAAATACAAGCATCAAACATCTTCCATGATTTCATTTACAACATGCATGCAAACAGCATGGTCTCTCTAGCGAGGGTTTCATTGTCATTGAATTATATTGGTCTCGTTAACTTTGGCTTAAAGTGTGACATGCAACCACCCGTTCCTCTACAATTACATCACTCAGAGGGTTTTCTACCAGTTGCAACAAAGGCTTCAAAGAACGTTCATCGCTTTTGCTTTGAGTGTCAGAATTAAAAGCGCAGCAGTCCGCGGCAGCTTCTTTTGATTTGTTTTTTTCCTTCTTCTTCTTCGTCCACCTCAGTTCACTGTCTATTAACGAAAGGCCAAAGTGAAATGTCCAAAAAAAAAAAGAAAAAGTATGATCAGCATTTAAAGATTTAAGACACCAAAGGGCACTCCAAGGCAGAGCTGCTGTGAGACTCACAGACTTGGCAGTTTTCACAAAGAAACAGCAGAGCACTCGGATCAGACTGAAGCTGAGAAACGGACAGATGCAGGAGACAGATTAATGGTGAGCGAAAAAAAGAGAGACCGGATGTGCGAGAGAGCGAGAGAGAGAGAGAGAGAGAGAGAGTCAAAGGTTCTAAGTGAAGTCTACCACTCTCTCTCTCTCTCTCTGGGGACTAAATCCTCACCAACGGACCACTTGGCTTGTGTAGTCCTCAGTGGTGGTGGGGGAGTCCCCCTCACTCCCTTTCTCCGGCCCTCCCCCCCTTCTCCCACCCCAGCCTCCTGCCCCTCTGTGTTTGGGCGACCACGGCCTGCCCTGCTCCTTCCGCTCCCTCAGCCAGCGCCTCTCCTCGCGCCGCTTCAAGCGCACCTCCTGGTGCTCCCGCTGGCGGGTGAACTGGAAACGCTGGAGGAACAGGTCCTTCGCGTACTCGTACAGCTGCACGTCCAAATAGTTGAGCTCCTCGATGCGCCGGCGCACGGGCTCGCTCAGGTCCACGTTGGCGGCCCGCGTGCTGTTGATCTGCGTGAAAGCGGCGATGAAGCGCAGGCTGAACGTCCGCTCGAACAGGTACTGCGTCTTGCGCTGGAACTCGGTCAGGCCGTAGAAAGCCATGTTCTTCAGGTTGCTCATGGCGCTGCTCAGGAGGATGTGGTTGCGCTGGCTGTCGTTGATGGAGGACAGGTTGTAGCAGCCCACCAGGCTGAGGTCGGCCAGCATGCGCACCTGCCGGTTGTTGGCGAGGTTGGACGGGCAGTTCATGAAGTCTGTCAGGGTGACGCCGGACCAGTCGTCCCCGCTGTAGCAGGTGGGCAGCTCGTCCTGGGTGGGCGAGCGCCCGTCGCACATATGGAGGGCGGTCTTCCAGGTGGCGCCGCGCTGGACGTGCTTCCACTCGCTCAGGTAGCGGGAGACCGGGTCTCGCAGCATGGTGATGTAGTAGAAGTTCCTGCGGCCAAGAAACAAACAGAGTTAGAGAGCTGCGGGCGCGTGGTCATCGCATTGTGCCGACAGATGGTGACTTTGGTCTGTGCGCGAAACTTAATTCCGGGGGGTTGAATGTTAATTGGCCAAATGAAAATCTCACCAGTGAGATTATTACAGGTTTAACCTGATTCTACTAAAGGGAACACCAAGCGTTTCCATTCCACAGAATTCGCCCAGCTGCCAACGAGGAATAATTGGGAATCAAGACAAATAGACATACAGAAAGTGAGTCCAACTGACCCAAGTAAATCCCAAACCTGTCACTGCTTCAAAATAACGAGGTTTCAGCGATGGTGCCTCAAAATTCTTGCACTTTTAACTGGATATTGCACCAATCATTTGTCACCAATCATAGCAGTTAGAGGAGAAAACACTGGCATTCTCGTGGAAAATGGTTGCTTTTCTTTTTCAAACAACCCCCCCCTCTAGAGTATGACTGTATTTCATAGTTTAAAAAGGACAGTCACTGAACAAGGAAGCGTAATAGATTCATACGTTTCTGTGAGTGTCAAGAAAGGGAAAATCCATATTCAGGAGTCTAATAAATCTATTTGGAGGAGAGAGCAAAATAACAACAAAAAAGCCAAAGGCCAAATATTACAATCACATTTGATTGTGGAGTTGTTATTTAGTTTTAGCCTGAAGGCCCACACACAAGGTATTGTCTCTCTGCCGTTAATGCCACAGTTAAAGACCTCCAAAGACATCCACGCAGCATCTGGGCTTCAATCCGCCCACCATTCTCTGTCAAAGTGCACTCTGATGGAAAACAAATGTTGGACAGGTGTTGGCCAGGTAAACCTTTCCTCGGGGGATGTCTTGTGAGTGCAATGTGAATTTTTAATGACGTAACCCTTTTCCCCAGAGAACAGGGCGGGCCGATAAAGTGGAACGTGGCCCTGAGATTTCGCCCCGACTCCATAGCTGCTCTCGGCGCTGCTTCACTTTTTTGCTGCACAACAAACATCCACGCGGTTTCTCCCAGGAGTGGAGCTAAAAGAGTTACACAAACACTCTCCTGTGCTTACACTTTATTGTCCTTCAGGCTTGGATTCACACACGCGTCATACAGGGTATATTTAAGGGGGAATACATGGTTTGCTTGGACTCAAATGTGTATTCACAACTACTTGTTATATTATTGTCCCAATCAGGAATCAGGAAACATTTATTACCAAAATATGCCAAACATACAAGGAATTTGTCTTGGCGGTTAGTGCGCGACAGTAGACAGACAAGACAGCAGTGCAGAAGTAATAAAATAAAGTAAAATGAAATGTTAATGCAATGGGTTAGTAGAATAAGGCTATGGGTTAGTATAAAACAAGGGAATAAAGTTAAAAATGTTAAATATTAAAAAAGTTAAAAAGAAAAATATTAAGCATAAAGTGCACTAACGAACAAGTAACAAAGTGACGAGTGACGACAAAGTGATGAATTGCAGTTAAAGTGACATGTGCAGTGTGAAGGGGAGTGACCGGTGGAATGTTATAGTCAGTCAAAAAGCTACGTTATTTATTTCTAAGCTAAACCTTTTGACTATGAGGTGCAAAGTTTCACTGTGACAGCGACTGAGTTGAGATACGTAAACATGCTTTCACTTCTGGTAAGCGGGGTTCAATTCCAGCTGTTTGAGTAGTCGTAGGCCCAGAAAACTGAATTAATGCTTTTATTTGTGCCTTACATTCCGCCTAATTGAGCAGAATCAAACTATTTCTCTAATACCAATTCAAAATTGACCTCGGCCAAACCCCAAAACAGAACGCGAGTTTATCACTGAGAGAATGATAATCTGCGTCAAGTGCATGATGATGACACTGAATACTGGAAAATAATTGAGGGTATGCAAGTTCACAAATAGCATCTTTACTATACCCGACTATAAAAAAACACAGGAATGACGACGATATGCCACGAGTTTCTCCTACGGGGCTACAGGAACGCTGCCGCTGACATAATTACCCGACATGAGTCAGGCAAGACGCTGGGATTACAGCCCTGGTGGCAGCAGCTGCATCCTGGCACTTGTTCCTGGAGTCGGCTGGCATCAAATACGTCCTCATTACACTGTCTCTGGGACGTAAACAAACACGCCGAGTGTTTGAGCGCACTTGACGTCCCAAAGGTCAGTTGTATGCACCATCGCTGTGAAAATGCAGCAGAATCAGTGGGTCTGCAGATCTGTCTCAGGGAGTCGTCCCTCCCCCCTGGAGTGATACAGATGGCTGTCTAAGGTCTGTGTGTGGGGGAAGAGTGGTCCCCCTTTTACAGTCAATTCATACTCAACATCAAAAGCACTGGGAAAAAGTTCCAGTACAGTAGTAAACAGATTTAGACATCCTAAATATGTACTGACGCATCCGCTGGACCGACCTGATTTGAAAAGCGCGTTTGGTTCAAGGTGTTTCCCTCTATTTTCCAGATCAAGTCTTAAACATCAAGCTAAAAGAAGGATGCATCAGTAAAACAGAAATAACCTGCACCAAGTGACAGAGACAATTCACACGCATGTTTATGAAATGCCACTTTGCGTGTGTACACTGTTGTGGAAATATATGAGATCCTCCTTCCCCCCCTGTTAGAGAAAACACTTGATTAGGTGTGTTCATCAACACCAGCTGTAACACTGTGGTTTATATTTCACATGCCAGCGGTGATGCTGTTGCAGAACCAAAACCCTCCAGTTGTGTTCACTTTTACTGGTGGACTAATATTCGCAGGTGGGGGATTTGGCCCCATGTACCCTACTGAAATGACCCTGTAGAACTCTAGTTAATCATGGATCAATAATGGATAGGAGACATATTGGAACTCATTCCACCCTAGAATACTTATCTGTAATGCAGCAGCACCATCAGAATGATATCCCTGAAGCACAAACCAAACAGAGGTCATTGAGCAGAAATACAAGAGGAATTTAAAAGTGTGCATCAAAATGGGAACTAAAGCAAGCAATGGCGAGGGGAGCGGAGGACGGAGCTACAACAGACTATAATGTGAATTATAAATAATAGACTTTGTCCTTGGCTAAACTATTTGAGGGCTCTCCTTTGAGAAAAAAAATCAAAACATAGACCAAACATTATCAAAGAATACATGTCTACTCTCAGCAGGATTTTAATGCTCACACCAGAAAACTGCAGAGAGAAAGTATACCCAGGAGTCAAGAACGTCGGCATGCATAGACAAAACAATTGATTGTGCTGGACTACATTCACCCACAATGTGATGCACAAAAGATTAGAAGGCACTAATCACAGCTGGAAAACATCCAAACTAATTGCAGATGGTAATGAAACTGTCCATCAGTACGCAAATTATAGCGTTCTGAAGTCACAGTCAGAATTGCATTCATTAAAAGATTTTAGTATGTTTGTTACCTGCATATTAACTGATGAAAGCGTATACAATGATGACGAGGACATAACAGAAATCTGCACAGTTCCAATGTAGAGGAACACAGCGTCAACAGCCATGCTGTCGGCTCCGCATGTTAAGCTAAATGCTAATGCTAACTCAGGTTGACAATGCATTGGTTTCAATTGTTGTTGCTTTTGTGGTTTCTGTTTTTACCATTTGAAGTGCCTTTGATACAGGATCAAATTTGATCTGATAGTGGCGCTGAAGTGGAAAAATCCGAGAACCAGGTTTAATTTATTCCTGTTGTTCTTTTGTATTCTATTGTTGTTCTCATTCGCGGACGTCAAACACCCGACAGCTCGTCATGCGTCAACCAGGAGACGGGTGTTGACACGTGTAATTGCGTCTACAAAATGTTATTGAGTTATTTTGAAGTTTCATTTTCTGTGGATATAATATATAGTAGGCCTATAGGCCTACTCTTAATTGGTCTCCGCACTTATCTTACACACTTCCTTGTTTGCCCAAACGTAAGCCGGTGTTGTTGTTGTTTGACATGTTAGATAGGAAGAACTCAATGTCATTCTCTGGGAAAACGAATCTTTGTAAAGTTCATGGCAATCAATCCAAAAGTTGTGAAGACGTTTCCCTAAAAAAGGAAAGTGTGAAACAAATGGCGCCGACAGAGGAAAACTGCGGTGATCCTCAATCATTACAATTCATCCTCTGGGAACCATGAACCAACAGAATAGAGATTTCCTACACCTTGTATGGCTGAAAACCAGCTCTCTGAATAATGTCACCAGAGCCCATAACCCTCAAAGGGACGTTTTTTCCGAAGCCAATGTCAGAGCAACAGTCAATTGGGTTTTTAATTGCCTGCAATTAACTTCAATGACACAATCTCAGCCCACTGCCTCTTGCTGATTGCATGCTGCTATAACGGTAGTAGTACTTTCAGCCCGAGTGTGGGGTGTCAGAAAGCAGATGAACCAAATTCACTTATCAAGACTTTCATAGGTGGGAGTTCCTTGCAGGTGCTGTCTGTGTGAGCCGGGCAGAAAGTTGTTGAGAGCAACGGCTGAGAGCAGAGAATAAGTAAAGACAGACCATGTCCCTACAACAATGCAACTGGTAGACAATGTGTGTGTGCGTAGTGTGTGTAGAGTTTGAAGCAGCTGCTTCTGTGTAACCTAAACCTTCTACCTGTGTGGAGTCTGCTGACTTTTCGGATTCATCCTCACAGCCTCAATCTCTCCTGATTGCTCCTGTGCAATGCGTCATTCCCTAAGCTTGTTGCTTTTATACAGTAGAACAGTCACATGCACGACAGATGGGCGGGACTGTGGATGACAGATGACATCACAGCTACATGGTATGCTGCTAAACCTGATGCAGTATGTTCAAGCTTTAAGGACGATACATAAACACATGCACTATTTACTAAAGGGCTTGATGCTCGCCCAAAAGCTTTGTTTATTTCCACAATATGGTTTTGTGAGGCTCGCAGCATTTTAAATGAATTTGTTGTTCTTCTCTTTTTATATTTGTGCCATTCTTGTATGACGGGATCCATGCGGGTGAAATTGCAGTTCAAGCTGAAACACACCTTTTGGATTTGTACCAATTCAGAATCCTCAAAGACAAATTAAGTCAGTTAGCATCTTGCTAATGACGACGCTCTGTACGTTTAATACTTTTTTGGGTATTACAAATGACTGGAATGTTTTGTCCGCAGTCGTCTCACAGTTTTCCCGGGTTCGGTCGGTAAGTGGTGTCACACACGAGTACGTCAATCATGATTAGGCAACATTGAAATAGGTGACAAAAAATGTTGGTAGAGTACTGTACGTTCATCATCATCATCACTAAGGCGAAAAAATGAACGGTCAAACGGTTGAGTCCACCAGGAGAACGGGGCATGCCTGCAATTTTTGCACCTCGCTTGACTCCTGACCTTTTCTCCACTCTGCTGCTCCTCCATGTCCTACATTAGTGTGAGACATTAGTGTTCCCTCCAGATCCATAACCTTTGCTTAAAGGTTGTCACATTAATCATGCTGGTGATTCCACTCGTCAATCTCCCCCTCCATCGGCCGTGTTTATCTCTTGCTATGCTGTGCATCCTCCCTCCTCGCTGCCCTCCGCTTCAGACGCTGCATACAAACAACTGCCTCTCTCCTTCTTCACACCTTGTTTTTTACGGCCCGTTCCATGCGACTCCTCGTTCAGGTGAATCACGGCGAGGATGAAGGTTTATGAGGGAGGAAGGCACCGTGGGGATGTCTGATTGTATCTCATCAAACAATTTCAGGCTGGCACAGTTTTGTGTTTTAAGATGTGAAATCAAAGAGTGGAACATCTTGCAGGTTGAAAGATGTCTTTTAATTTAAAGCCATGGTGACCATGAAGTTTACAACAAGACAGGGCAACTGAGAGCACTGAGACAAATTATGCAACTTTTATCAACCCTTTTTCCAAGAAAGTTTATGCCGCTAATTTACAATGGCAACGTTTAACCATGATGTTTATTGATATAATTAAGTACAGTTGTTAATTAACATACAGTATCGGGCAAGACGGAAATATTCTTATGTTAAAATATCTATCTTAAAATATGATATCCTTAGTGACAACCCTAGGGACTTTTTAAACTTCAGGGACAATTCAGAAAATGCAGAAAAAGTATTGGAATCTAAATGAATGTATTTCCCCAAAATAATATAAATATATATTTTACACTCACCCAAGGCTTTACAGTCCTCGAAACGGCGGCAGACTGCTAAGACTAACATGCACAGTTACACATACACATAGGTGTAAAATCAATAAAAATTTTGTTAAACTTTTATTAATTAATTGACACACATAACAGTGATGCATCAAGGCTACTTAAAGGTTTTTATGTTCGGAGGGGGAATATGTAGACGGAAGATAAACATCGACTGGCAGGGGGGAAGTGGGGTGGGGGCGGGGCTCTGGGCAATTTTATTCACAAATAACTTCATTTTCACTTATTGGGGGTCTGAATGTATTTTTATTCAACCTCTATCTGAAACGCTCCACTTTAACATGTTGCAACAGCATTGCATCGCTGTGGCAACCGCTTGGGTCTTTGTTTACAGTATTCATATTGCAATGTTATACCTATATTATGACCTTAATGCTATATTTGAGGAGCCATTTAAGTGCTGTTTTCTCTGCCAGGATTGAAGTGCACAATTTCACCATCACTGTGGCCACGGACTCTGGGATGAATGGATAAATTTCTCCTGTTTAAAACCAGCAAGTGTGATAGTGCCAATACCAAGCATAGCGAGAATAATGGTTACATTCGGATGAATATCAAAGCCGTAACCATATCTTCCATTAGGATGAATAGCTGAAAAGCCTCCCAGAATGCCCACATCTAGTTGTGTATTTTAGGATCTTATAAGCACGGAATCCTTTGCTCCCGATGGGAAAGCCTAACGAGTCAGAGGCAAAGGACACAATTAGATCCCAGATCTCTGGAGGAGATTTCAATTCACAGCTTCCTAAAAAAGAAAGAATAACCTTTAAAAGTAGTATGTCACCTACCACGTGCTGCAATCCTTTTATTGTCCTGTTATTCAGCGTTTAATTCTGCACACTGTAATACCAAGGACAAATGCTCAGTTCCTTATCTTTTTTAAAACACGAAATGCCCACAAAATAACTGAATCTTTATCTGGTGGTTTAGTAATATTGAAGATCTGACACATCTGAAAAATAAAATCCTCTTAATCCATTGCCTGAGACGTGGAGGACAAAATCTTTGTTCCCTGAAAACGTGCAATATGGAACACGTGTTATAAGTATTCCATCTATGACATGTTCTGTTTTAGATATTAGTTTGAACCTTTAGTTTCCTTTAGTTTTGTTGTGTTTGCATCTTTTTTTCCTATAGCAGTGTTTCGAGAACATCCTGGATGTTAGAATTGTTTCTACTGGTAGAAGAATGCGTTGAGCAGAAGGTTTGTTTAGTGTCTGACCTGAAAGTCAGAAATGTTTTATCATTTGCTGCACAATAGTTATTATGGTTTAAAAGGCGCCACTGTGATCTCAGGGTTCATGTCCATCAATTGCATCCAACTCTTTTTCATTTTTTACGTTTAGAGGACTCACACTGACAAAGAAAGCTTAAAGATGAAAACACCAAACCTAAATTTACAAAAACAAAATAACTGACGCTTATGGTTCAGCTTTGTTTTTCCTGGAGTTTTAACCCCATAACACGGTCGTCCCACAGCAGCAGGAGTTTGCAAAGTTGACACAGCGGTGGCTTAGTTCTGACCTCGTCACACGGAAGACGTTTCATTCACTAGTAAGTGGCTCTGGAGTCAAGATGAATTTTTCGCACAGTAGAATCTGTTTACCCACCTCACAGTGAGTAACCATCTATCACAAGCTGAGTACATGTTGAGAGAGGTAACTTGGGGATTTGTGCGAGTGATAAACAACTGCTCTCCTTTGCTGCGACTGTCTCTGATGTCACCTGCACCAAAGGAATCATCAGGCACCTTCAGCGTGGTCTTGTCGTTCTTTACAAAGAGAATATTTGCTTCAGACTGTCGCACTGAAGCATGTTTGTGTCACACAGATCATTTTTGTGACACGCACTTCTGCATCTTGTTCCATTACAAATTAAACATTTTCCTGCAGAGTACCACTGGGCTTCGTCACGTGGTCGTCAGCGTGAATCCTGATTCTGCAGCACGCGGCCCCTTCAATGTGCAGAGGAACACGTAGTCGTGTGTTCGCCATTCATAGTCTGCAAGTCCTTCATTTGCACAAAAATCACTGCGTACGAAGGCAATTTATTCCCTTCATTAAAAAGACATCAAGACAAACATCTCAGAGTAAAAGAGGGGGGCCTTTGGTTGTGGACGGGCACGTATCGGCTCAGCGGCGTCTTCAATGGAAATGGGCGACAACCCGAACGCGCTGTGCTCCGGCTATTAGTCTGTGAAGTCGTGTAGTATTCGATTTCTGCAAAAGCTTGTGTTTTGCAACAATTACTTTTATCTCTTACAAACAACAGGAGTGGAACCCATATTGTTGGCATCTCGATCAACCACAACCCAGCATGCTTTGTTTTGTTGTCTGCAGCTTTCATTACTAAATCTCTCACGGGGAGATAATGCAGTTCATCGCCAGCTTCGAGGGAAGAGTCTTCTTTCTCCCGGCGTACACGCAGCATTTTGATTGTAATCCATCTTGATTAGTGCATCTTTTACCACTTTAGAGATGCTACAGTAAGTGTTATGTGCTAAACCATGCGTAAAAACCTCAGTGCTGCGTCGTCCGCTAAGATATTTAAAGAAAAATTACTTTTTGAGGTAATGACTTTCTCTATTCCTGCCTTCTTCAACTTCAACGGTACAGACATAACCGTCATCGAGACCCCCCAACACTCATCAGCCCACTTTATGAACTACAACCATCCCAAAGGAGAACGGTAAGGTTCATCACAACGTGCTGTGATTTTAAAACGGGACACAAAGTGTGGCGAGCTTAGAGCGAAGCCGTAGCTTGTCTCGGCTGTTGGTCCCTTTATTTGATGTCTTCGGGCCGCGTGGCCGTCCCTTGCCTCAGATTCTCTCTCCACCATCTCTCTGGTGAGGAGATGTCCTTGGTCTGTGAAATCAAGCGCGCCACTCGGCACGCGAGGTCTCCGCGGTGCATCTGCGCCTTCTCTGCACTGCTCCGTCCCTCTCAGACGAGACGAGAATGAGACAGGAGACATGCATTATTTGTAACCGATACCGTTCCTTAATGGTGTCTGCGCTCCCCATGGCAGCGCATAATGGACCGTTTCTGAGGTTCTCGCATCTTGTTTGACTTTTTGATGGTGACGGAATGGGGACAGCGGGTGTCACCTGGGAAGAAAGGAGAAGAAGGGTGGAACCTTGCGTTTCCTCGTCGGGGAGCTGGCATTGCTTTCTCTTGACATGGCGTGCATACAAAGAGCGCTCGCACCGGGAGTCGGCGGAAAACAACAAGCGGAGAAATTGCCCTTCAAAACGTGTCAGTCTTTCTTTTATGTGACAGAAACACGATAAAATGGAGATGTCACATTTCTGAAGGAAATGGCTCATCTAATAAAAAAAACGAACCTTTCTCACACGGATAGTCGTTAAAGACCTTTGACATTTTTTAAAGAGGGAATGTGCTGATCAGTTTAGGGGGAGTACTGCAAAGTCAAGTGACGTCAGTTAGAGCAGAAGACTACTTGTTTGGAAATACATACAGATCTGGGTGAGAGAGGAATAAGTGGATTTAATAGCCCAGAACCTGCCTGATTCCAGGTGCTACTTTGAAAACTTTTGAATGCGCACAGGCAGAAATCTGTAAACTGATAAAGTATAATATATATGAAATTGCACATTATTATTAGTTACATTTTTGTTTGGTGTAATATACAAATATTAATATAACAATTGTAACAAATATTTTAATATGAATAAAATCAATTCAGATTTCTGGGGGGACTAGTCGAAGATAGCAGCTACTAGAACATGGTGATTGAGTGTAATCTAGGGGCGTATAAAGAAGAACATATCATATCCAAAGTGGAATATTTCTACCAATGTGGGATTTTCACAGAAAACAATGCAGCAGCTCACAAAAAAAACCTTCATGAGCTGAGACACAAGAAACCACTTCTGTTATGCGACCAATACGAAACAGAAGCACGTTGCGACTCGAGTGTCATGGAGCCGACTGCTTCATCCAAACAAAATGTTGTTGGCAGAGGAAATCCGCACTCATCACAGGCCTCATTTGCCCTTTTTGTGGTGTCTGCGATGTGAAACGCGGCCCACAGTCGAAACACAAAAATGTGACCTTTCCACAACGAGCAGCAGCATATAAGAGCGGGGAGGAAGGAAAGGCTCCACCGGGGACGAGCCCTTGATTACAAGGTGTTTCGTTTAGCTGAGGATGCGGCTGTGGGACGGCGCAGACTCCACTCAACTCGGGATGCAGGTCGTCTTTAACGAGATGACACCTGTTTGACCCCCACTGCCTCTCAGGCAGCGGAGAACAAAGATTTAAGTGGCACTTAGACGGTGTTGTTGCAGCTCCATAACTGTGCAACAATCATAACTACTCCCTAACGATGGAATACATGAATATAACTCTATTCACTGACATCTGTCAGAGGGGTCGTCGTATACAAGTGCGTCGACGGAGAAAAAATGGCTGCACAATAACTGCACAAGAAGTACAGGTTAGACGGGAAAGCGGACTCTCCTTTTACATGGGTAAGTGACTCCGTGCTGTCGTGATGGCCTTTCTTTAATTTGAGACCAATTAGACATTGTAATATGACAGCACAGTTTCAATTACATTGATAGTGAAAATCCTCCCGCCTAATTATGCCCTCCTTTAATCTCGCTCTTTCAAAGATCTCCGCGAGAGACGGGAGGGGAGACGACAAGGCGCGCACTCGCATGGTCGATGAATTAATTACACAGCCAGAGGAGGGACGCGAGTACGCAGGCTGGCAGTGGGAAGCACAGTACATGTCACACCACATCACACAGCGCTGGAGACACCGAGAGCCGTGCACGCTGCCGTCTTCCAATACCTTCGCGCACACGACTTCATCTGGTTTCCTGCAATCAGTCTCGCAGGAAGCTGATATTTGAAAATATTTTGTGAAACCTGTTGAAAGCCGCGAAACATTTATCTCCTACGCCACAAGGATTGTTATGAATTTGATATTAGAATAAATATTTCCAGGTTGTTCTCACAATTACCACGGTGTTACGATCAATAAAACCTGCTCTCTAAATAACTGCTTTAATTATTCAGTGGCTGTAATAATCATGCAGAAAAGTTTGAATTTCCTTTCATGCACATTTCTAATGGAGAAACTCCTCCATCAATTTAGCTGCCGGCCATTTAGAGCAAATAGGAGAAAAATTGGCCTGATATCAATTGGTTCTACTTTTGCATGATTCTTTCATTTTATTCAGCAATGGATTTTTGCATCGCCTACGAGCTACTTCTTTTTACAACCTATAAAAAAAAAATCCAGCTCGCCGGCATTATGGTAATGCTATATTCCAGTTGGTCTCCCCTGGTGGTTCCTGAAGTTTTACATTGTGATGAAGGCAGTGCCTCTGAAATATTAGTGGAGCTGAGAGAATCACGTAGATGAGGCCGATTATCCGACGTTTTAGTCCTCGCTTGGCAAAGAGTATCAGGAAAGCAGCGCCGGAAAGGTTTTAACCGCGGCTATAATCCCTGCCCTGCTGACAGAGAGAGAGAGAGAGAGAGAGAGAGATTAACTGGGAAACAGTAAGGACTTTAGTAAATACATTATTTAATAAATGCAGCCTTTTTTTAAGTAGAAAATCAAAAAAACTATTGTCTTGTTAATTTATAAATGGTTTATTCTTATAGGCACCCGTTTATAATATGTATTCCATACGGTAAGCCATCATTTTAACACGTGTGCTTTTTGTGACGGGGAAACATGAAATAGAAATGAGATGGCTGTTACTAAGAGATGAGCGAGACTCGGCCTTCACTTTGTATCACGGTATAATTCACGCAGCACTCCCAAAAGCAGAGATACTTAAGAAGATGTAATTACTGAGATGCATGAGAGAACGGGGCGGACATCATCTTACTAAAGATGTTAACATAACCTCTTGGCAGCAGTCTATTCATTCATTGTACACTTGATATGTGCATTTGGAAAACTCATTTGAATTGTCTGAGGAAAGTTTCTATGTATACTCATTATACTATAATTAAAAAGTAATTAAAAAGTCAATACTAATATTCATAGCTAATTCGTGCTCATCAAAGATGTATTTAACATCCCAGAAGCAGCATGCCGGTATACACATATTCAGCTTGTGTAGAAACGTAAAAGGTTTTACTAAGCAGTCAGTATAAGGGTTATTAATGGTACCGTCCCTAGTGAGCTTAGCACTGCTTACTCTAAACAGCACTCCTCAAGTCCCATTCAGGCATTATTCAGGGTTCATAGCCCCTTCAACACCAGGTGGGTAGGTGACGAGCCAGTTAACACAACAAAACATGTCGCCCACATTAGACTAAATTGGAGTCGGGCCGATTATTCATCTTCCGGGATGGAAGCTTCCTCACATGCACAGAAAGCTCCTTGCACAAACCGAACATGTCAAGACAAAGACAAAAGGTTATGATCGAATTTCCTCCTGTACTGCCGTGCATCCTGCATGACAGCAGTGCGTCCTGTATTTACTCTGCAGATTCGACAACAACTTTCTGGACTCGACAATGGGGATTAATAAGTTCAGCATAGTACAGTGGCAGGAGATCTTCAGCAGCTCTCTGCAGTTCTCCCCGGCACTCGTCGAGCAGGATGTGCAAGCTGAGACGCTCACCCTGTGCACAGCAGCGACCTCCGGGTCTGTGTTTACCGACACCGACCTCTTCCTCGCTCCTTCAGCTCAGCGGCTTAATCAAACAACCAACGCTCATTTGGAACTGAGATGGAGGAACTGAAAATTGGGTTTAATTAATGTTGATGATTATACCAACTCAAGAACCCTCGTCAGCAGAATGGGTTGTATAGTCTCTGGACTAGAAAAGCATTTATACAAGGGCAACTCTTTTTGTAAGGCTTTGAATCCCCACAAAACGATTTTAATTTTACACACATAAAATAGCCCCTTAATGATTAAGCAGACAAAATAAAAAGTGACTTTCTTACTTCTTGACCAAACTCCAAATCGTGTGATTACAAGCTCAATGTCTTAAGGGACCTCAGGGTCCATTTAGCTGCCATTTGTGGAGGGCTATACAAAAAAATAGCAGAAAACAGCAAAGATGAACACAAACCATGTGACGCACCGTGATGAGAATACTGTTAACCCCTCTCGATCATTGCAACACGCAAAGTACAGAATAAAATGGAAAAGCAAGGGGAAGTCAGTCTCAAGTGGAAATAAATGTCTGGTATCTAAATAAATATTCAACAGGTTTGTCTCATCTCTTCTGACCACAAGTAAAATACCAAAGTGTGGTTTTCACTACTTCTTTGGTGTATTTGTTCATTATTAAATGATGCCGTTAAAGGCACAGAAGACCAATCTAGCCTGTGAAACACTGTGTTTGTCGGTACTGCGGTTCTGCCACATTAGGAAATTATTCATAAATGTGCAGAGTCAGACTGACAGCCGCGGCGGAGTCGACGCTCCTCTTTGCTCCGCCGACTCCATCAGCCCCGGAAGCACTGAGCTTCAATCAAGCAGCAGCTCTGCGGACATGTAGCTCACCAGCCGTCGGAGCGCCGACCCTTTGCAGCTCGCCGGTAGAATACCGTTCCCCTTATTAGGCCACAATGTTTAATTAATCTTTGCAACATGAGAAACATCTAATGAGGATGTGTCATTCCATTACACGCAAATTCGTTTTCATTGTTTGAACACTTCGGCCCGTGATTGGCTTACATGTACGCACGGACACGCGTAGCAGCACACGCTAAACTGAGGTATTGACAAAGATTTCAATACACGTTTATATTTGAATCCTTGCATCGGTGAATCTGATTTCGTTTGGCGCAGGAAGTAAAAGAAGGAGAAAGCCCGAGTGAACACTTTGTACACGGAAACCTTTCTGAGGAAGGTCCGTTTTTTGGGCTGCAACGGGCCTGTGGTCCTTAATGTAATGTTCAGGTATCCTTTGAGGGTATTATCGCCCCGTAGCTTGATTATGTCACTGTGGCAGACAACCGAAGATGGTATTTCCATGATGAAATTAAGGGCACCACTGATCTCTTGTTTTGTAAATAGAATTCTATCGATTGTAAGAAAATTGTTATCAGGGCTTTAAATGGCTTCTTTATCTGTTGCTTTGCCTCACAGCTTTCTGTGAGAGTCTGCAGTTGTGCAATGTAGCCTCGCAAATCAATATCTGCCACAGTCAATTTTTACTCATTATCATCAAGATCCTGGGTATTATTAGGAGTCAATACCAGGGAAAATGCCATCATCAACGAATACAGGAATTGCACAATGTGGCCTATTGAACTCATAATTAACACGCGGGATCTCTGCGGATATGAACGCCTACGGTCAAATGAGAGCAAATGGAAAAATGAATCTCAGTCTGTCGTACAAATACAGCAAAGGACTTGATCGCCACTTATTGATTCATTATATGTGAAATTTATGGAATTGATCCAATTTGGAGAGAATGACAAAAGGTGCAAGAGAATGATTCTTTAAACCATATTTGTCTGGATCCTAAACAGTTTTCACAGTAAGTTCAGCAGCAAGTAGCTGTGCATACAACATTTTATTATATATTATTATTTTTCAATGCTTATAGCAAAGCAATCCTCCATTCTGTTGGGATTGAAGCAGAAAACCCCCTCGAACAGGAAATACACCAAAAATGGCCCCAAACACCAATGAACGTAAGTGAAAAACTGTTTGAGCTGAATCGATGAAATGAGGTTAACACGTATGTCACACACAGTTCATAAATAAGAAATATGCTTGGAAATCAGCTCTGCATCTAGTCTCTATGTTCTAATGTCCTCTAAATATTACGATGAATAGGATGTTTTGAGAATCTCTCTGGCTCGTTATCAAGCTGCCTCTTCTTCATTAAATATTCAGGACATTTTTTTTCAACAATGCTTTACTCAACTTTGTGAGGCATTAAAACTGGAAAGTAGGGTCAGATAATCACGGCGTAATGAGGGACCATTTCCACAGTAGGACATATTGCTTTATTTGAGGCGGGGAGTAAAATAGTAACTAGTATAATTAGTTGTCTCGAGCTCCTCACTGTGTGTTATTGTAAAGTTTTCCCAATCTTGTTCGTGGAGTCGTTCTTTGTATCGAGCTTACAAACCCTGTTCGGGCGGATCTCCTCGTCATTGTGTTTACTCTGCTGTCACAACGAAACCAAGCCGACGTTGCCACCTCGCCTCGTCGGGGTCAGGGGTCACGCGTCTGCGGCGCGCTCAAATGCGGGGGGTTGAGAAAAAAACAAACATCAGAGCGCTCTGCTGTGACAGCTTATTGACACACTGGTCTGGGACATAGTTTGGTGCAGGTCAGAGTGGAAGCCTTAAGAAAAAGTACAGGTGGAGAGAAGTTTTACTGCAACACCATAATGGCTCAACTCAAAGAAAAGATGTCCTTGAAAGCTCAGTTTAATTGGAGAAACATATTTGTATCTTGCCACAACTGGAATCTGCAAGAAAGACATCATCAAAACTACAACTTAAAATTACTTTCGGAAACGTGCGTCTCTCCGAATCCGATATTTCAGGAGGAATTGAGAAGTAAGATCAAGAGAGCAACCCCGGTACACGATTTTCCATTACATCCCAATACCACAGTTAATGAGTCCAATAAGCCTTTGAAGACCTGATTCTAGCTGCGCTATTGATGTTACGAATATAGCTGTGCCGTGCGATCGGTTAACAAGATATGAGAGCTACGTATCTGTCAAAGCACAGTTCCCGGAGTTAAAATTGAGAGAAAGTAGAGGCTAGATTGATACAAATATCTACTGCTTCAATTATTCATGCTCATCATGGTGAAATGGAGATTGTTCCATGTCTGCAGTTCGACTGATGAGTCTGGATGAATTTACAGAATGCATATTTAATGTTTGCATATTATGTCATTTCGCCTCAAATGCCTCAAGCTATTTACCTGAAATGGTTTTCAAGGATATTTCCCCCTCTGCTCAGTGCTATGGAAAGCATAATAACGAAACAGATTCATTAGGGTGGATTCTTAACCAAGAAATATGCTTCTAAATGATCGCCCTCATGGTATTTTTCAGAAATTAGTGAGTCGTAAGCCTGAAACTCAGAAAAGGGGAACTAATCCTGCTGTGAACCATTAATGCAAAAGTACCATTGAGCAATGCATATTGCTGCACGGAGACTCTGCCCTGCATCTTGACGTAACAATATATTGTTTGGATATTTATTTGACTTAAGAGACATTTTCTTCATTGTTTAGCACGGGTCGTATCTCGTCAATGTAATAAAGCCTCTTATTATGGATGTTTATCTTTCCACGGAACGTCATCACAAATAAAAATCCTACCCTGCAGAACATTTACCCTCAAGTGCAGAGCAGAATATGACTGGAGATTTTAAATTGAATCATCTGAAGACAATATTCTCAAGTTTTATCTGAATGATGAGAAATCTACTCCTGCTGCGTCAGCTTATCCTCAGTGAACATATGCGGAGGCCCAAAGTGCCGGAGGTTCAAGGTGGGCTTCATCATCTGACCGGTCTCAATGAAAGTGAGGATTATTTGCAATAATATAAAAAGCTGACTTTGTATCATCCTGTTAATTTGATCCAACTACTTTAGGTGTCTGACCACTGAGAATGCCATAATATAGGTATATGAATTAGTCATTTTATTTAATTGTTTAGTGTATGCCATAGTGACGTCTCAAAAAGTTATTTGTGCCTGGCAGTTAAAGTATTATTTGATCCTTTAAACTGTTTCTTTGTTCACTGTGTTTGTGTTCGAGCACTGGAGGCCTGCAGCACTGCTCATCTTCCCTTCACAGCCCCTCATTGTGTCTGTGTAAATACAACAGATTTTAAATAAACCATTAAATCATTTAAAATGTTCAAACATATGAAATAGAATAATGATATAATAATATATACAGTATTATGATATATCGTGTAATACCATAAATAGATTACATCTTAACCTGTGTTTTGCTTCTCAAGAGCAAACATTTTGAGCACCATCATTTCTTTTTGCAAATGAAGCTAAAAATAACAAAATATCTCATGCAGTGATTTATCAGGAGACACATTTTCATCCAGTTCGTCCCTGCTGCGACAAGAAAAGTCCTTCACCCGGAGTAATGCTTCACTGCTGTCTTTTCTCTTTGGGCTTCCATTATTACCAATAGGAACAAGAGTGTGAGCATCTTGAGCATCAGTGCTTCGCTTGTCTTACAGTCAATGTTCTGCAGGTCAGAGAGGATAACCAGAGGTCACAGGATGTCAAGTGAAAGCATTTGAAGTTTCACTTTATTTCCAGAGTTAGAGAACAGATTCCACATGAACTTGAAATAAATATTATTTTGGTTTTATCTTTAGACAATGAGGTTGTTCCTTATTGAACTTGGAGATAGCAGCTTCATAGACGTATTTGAACTCAATGTTCACGTTTGTTTTTCCAGTAAATTTAAACAATGATGAGATACGTGAGACACAAATTCAATGTATTACATTTTTCAGGTGTTTCTTCTTTTTTTTTTACACCACTTTCTTTGTAGATACCATAGTATGATTTGTGTTAATTGTGTAAAGTGATTTAAAGATTAGATAAATTGGAGCATTCATTGCAAAATAAAATGCAGTTTTGGGGTCAATCACTCTCAAGGTGGACTTGGTGTATCTCACAAAATACGACAAACAATATGAGTAAATTGAACATTTTACCATTCTTCTTGAAAAAATACACAAAACCTGTAATATGAGGAATAACGAGCAAAGCTGTATAAGCCAATTGTTGACATATCATCTTTGAACGTACATTTTGACTACGCGGTTCTGGAGCTGAGGGACTAATGAGATGGGAATAACAGCTTTGGCTTATTCCCATGTTGCCTTTCCTTTCACCTCCGCCCGTCCTGCCATCTAGTATCTGGTGCTTCAAGCCAATTACTACTTGTCCCGTACACCACTGCAACCTCTGGGAGGATGTGAGGTCCCCGCCTGACAAGGTTCAGGTGACAAGGCTTTCTTTTGTAACAGCTCATCTATCTTCTAATGTCTCATCTTCTCTTCAGACTACCTGCAGCTCAAAGTGTGGAAAGCTCAGTCATATTAGAAGGAGCAATCCTCCGTGTATCAGATGCAAAGTAAGAAAAATATGGACCTCTATCCACAACGTATCTCACCACATCTGTAGTGGCGAGAGAAGTCGTCACCGTATTCATGAGAATGCATGAATTCCTCCACATTAATCTTAAACTATATCTCCCTCTGTTTTCCATTTCTGCACGTGCTTTAAATACACGTAGATATAGCAAAACGGGACACAAAGAAGGATTTGGTGAGGGATGAAACAACCTCCTGCAATGTATCACTGATGTCCTCTGTGCTGCAGCGCCTACAGATACAATACAATACAGACTGATGTAGCATTCAGATAAAAATCCAATAATGAAGCTCTATTTCACAATGATGTCCCATAGGCAACATTCAGGCGGAGGCTTTTGTAATGTTGGAAAGAGAGAGCTGGTGGTACTGTGAGTGTCCTTGAGTGAGGCAGGGTTACAGCTCTCCATCGCTAATTACCACATTGAGTCCATGCTGCTCCGTTTCACCACAAACACTGACATATTCAAGAGGTAAAAATACCACTATTGTCAGGCAACCTGGACAATAAATAACCGATGGAACAAGTTGCTTCAGTGTTATTTCCATTTCAAGAGCAGGGTAAATGTCTTTTGCCGACCCCCCTCACTTAGGAACAATGATTGTAAATTTGCAACACTGAACATGTATCGAAGGAATGCTGCCCAGTTTATGTCACTGCTGCCATCTGCAGCATATATCTATAGGCAAGGCAAGGCAATTTTATTTGTATAGCGCTTTTCATACACAAGGCAGACTCAAAGTGCTTCACATCATAACATTTTATACAACAAAGTGAAATAAAATGCAGGAATTAGAGGTGCATGGACCTATAGAGGTGGAGAGAAGTTTTACTGCAACACTATAGTGGCTCAACTCATCAATCCCGGTACACGATCTTTACATCCCAATACCACAGCTAAGGAGTCCAGAATTAACCCTAACCCCTAAGCATCATCCTTTAAATCATGGTTCCCCTTGTGCCAGTACCCCCCTGGCCCTCTTTGGAGGGCCGTGTTTACCACAAACCCCCTGGCCCATTCCTTGCACTTAATGGGGTCAGATCTCAACTGGTCTGGGGAGTTTTGACTGACATGCGCCGTGAATCTCCAGTTTCAACCGTGAAGCCGTCGGGCAACGTGGGGAGCTTTCATGTGTTATCTCTCCAACCTAACCCCTGACCCCTGACCCCTTACCCTAAAGGTACCGTAAAGAGCCTTTTGACGGGTCTTTATGTAATTCTGATGCCTCTTAGTGACATACATACGTAGACGCTAAAGCATGACTGGACTTTTTCATCGTCATCTTTTGGTACTTGTTACAACTACCAGTTCAGCACAGACAAAAGAAGTAAATGAGACAAATGAATGTTACCATATTAATACAGTACCAGTCAAAGGTATGGACACATTTTCTCATTCAATTCAATGAGAAAGTGTGTCCAAACCTTTGACTGAAACTGTATCTGTCCAGTAAATGTAAGGCTGGATTAGCATAGCATGGCATGAAGACTGAAACCAGTGGTAAACAACCAACATGGCTCTTTCCAAGTAGTTAAATCATCAACCATGAGTTCCAAAGCGGACTAATTAACACATTGAGTCGTATTCGTTCATTCCTGTCTGTTTCCCCGTTTCTAACATTCATACTAAGCTAGCATAGCTGTTGTCTGTAATGTCATATTTGCTAGTTGTTTACTGTAAACCACAATATTTCCCCTAATGGCTTCATAACATGCGCGTGGTGTTATAAATGTAGCACCTCCTTTACCTGAAAACAAGTTTTGCCTCTAGTGAGGCAATAACGCTAATTGTGAAAACAACCGTTATATATAATTTATGTGAGGATGGTGTGAGTGGTGAGGCCATTATTTCACTTGGGGGATTTCTTAATATCAGGAAATATGTGAAGACTGAGATAGAGAGATGTAAGAAATATATTCGGCATTCATTGTTTCTGAACTTAAACAATAGAGTATTCATAACCCAGTATGTGTGGTACTGCTTGGGTTTTTTCATCAATTTGTACCACTAATAGCAATCTTATCCGAGCGTGTTCGCGTGCTTTCACCCTCTCGGAGTACTTCCATTGAAGAGGAAATAAAACAGTAACTTCCAAAGAGTAAAACTACTTTGCTCTGTCGTTCAGCTTCCCGGCCTGGACCACAACGGGATGAGAGGCACAGCGGGCTGGATATCTCTGGTTCAGTCTCTCTCCGTATCCTATTTGGGCCAAGCTGAACCCCTCAGCTTTCCTAAAGCTCCACTTTGCCCCGAATTAAGCCTTAATGCGACTCTTCTGTCCATTGATTTGTTCGGAATGCATTTCCTGTCCTGCTTTGATGTCATTGTGGTGTCAGTGTTTGGAAGATTCCAGATAAAATTATGTAGGGTTTTAGCTTTTAAGCCTGTTATTTCAGGGGATTATTTGGGCGCTGTTGAATTAACATTTGATTCTTTTTTTTGGGGGGCCACAAACTGGATTATATGACTGTGTTATGTGGAGGCAAAATAAAATGTCCATCAGTGATATGCTACTGCCATGAAACCCCAACACTGTGGAGGAGACCAGTGCTGCTTGAGTCCGGGGAGAGATCTGTGCGGAGGATTTCACCAGCTCCGCAGCACAGTACAGTAAAAACCGGGCCTTGGAGGCGGGGATCGATTCACTAAATGTAAAACAAAGACCCCTTTGTGTGTTATAGTGGAATGTTCAACGAAGCTGTAATTCTGCGGCTGTGCATTCAATGCATCTCTCCAATAGCGCGCTTATTGCTCGTTGACTGAACTGACCCCAAACGTCCTCAAACCCGGTTCGAGTGGCAAAATATATTTTTGGTTTCTTTTGACCCACAGGGACCCCGTTGCAGCTAGCTGGGAGGGAGCTGAACTTCTGCAGAAATAACCCTCTGCCTGTGTTCAACATTCTGGATGCGGTCCACTGGTCCCTCTCCAGCTCGGAAACAGTGTGAGCCCCGGTACCAAGCGCCAAATTACAATACAAACAAAAGGCAGATTAATGGCCTGGATAATCACAACCCAGAGATTTGTCCCTATTTGTATTTTCTGACTCAACAATTTCTATTCAGGGCAGAACTTTTCTCAAATCCTCACACATAGCTGTGAGCTAGCAGCCGGGCTTCGGCTGGTAGGATGCTGCAGCTGCAATATTCATTAAAGTACCAATGAGCTTTAAAATGACATTCAACGTAATCAGTAGAGGAAAATTGTGTGGCAACATACAAGGGACTTTACGTAAATTAGGATGGGGTTAAAAGGCAGAAGGTGCTGCATTTGCAAGTTTTCTTGCGTAACAGGATTTGGGTTTTAGACTTTTGGTTAGACAAAATAAGAAACGTGGGAAGGGCATTTTCAACTGTTGTCTGACATTTAATATACTGTATTTAAAAAATAATTCATTCTATTATGTTACTCCTATAGAATACAACTCTCTCCTTTAAAAAGTTCAAAGATAAGGCTTACACCTTATAAATTGTTTCTGCTGTTTATTATTTAACGAAAATAAGAAAAAAGATTCATGAATCAATGTATGTTCTTGAATCTGTATGTCTCTGTTTACACTTGATCAATGGGGGAAGGAGTTAAACCGCAAGCCAGCATAAGAGCTGTATACTGTCATGCCTCTTCATGAAAAATATAAAATCTTGTGTCTGGGTCCTGCTGAGCCATTATTCACACTCAATAAATTAGAGATGTTCCTTTAACAAGGCTGCAGCAATGCGTGTTCACTCTGCGCTGCCAGACTGCCAATATGAATGTCTGCGTTGCTCTCTGAAGCATCGCAAAGCTGGGATCGTGTGTCAGGGTCAACGTACGGTATAATGCTGATATGTCTGGTACGTGTGATACATATCAATATGCCCTTACTCAACTTGAAGCAGTCAATGAGCTGCCATTAATATGTTATGGCGAGCTCATTTTCCCTTCATTACAGCAACAGGAAGCCCCATTATTGAAATTAAACCTTATGGCCTTTTCTGCTTAATGGATGGAGGGATGGGCAACTGGGGCACTTAACTATGAAAAGTGTGATCGTGTTTTATGACTTCTGGGATAAGAGATCATAAAATACGCATTATTGAAGCCTACAGCAGAGATAAAGACACAGTACAAAATGTTACTTTCATCCTTCCGAACTTAATATATCATTTATTTTCAAATGATGCTTCATCGATTATTGGCGACCAGTTAAAATTATTTCAGCTTTGGAAATCTAGGTTAAAATCCAAATCTTTTATTATTATTTTAACATCTGTGTAAATACGTTGTTTTGATCCATGGGTTTAATGAGTATAAAAGCTTATAAGAAATACTGAGGGGGGAAATGAAATACAATAGAGTAAGGGAAAAAACACTACAAAGACAGTCAGTGAGTTACATGTTCTTCTTCTTAAGGATGCTGATGATGTTTCCAGGTACATGCTTTAATACAAATGGTGAGTTGCTGCGGTCAGAGAAGGTCAGAGGAAAATGGTATTCTATTTACTGTTCCACTATTCTAGCTACGCTAGCAAAGCTTAACGATTGACTGGACTGTCGAGCAAAGCTCCATTTGCACATTTATGGTCTCATGAAGCTGGATCCTGCCAATGTGGGTGATAATCGTCTGTTGAAACAATTTTAAAACATATTATTGGCATTTATGTGCTGCAAATAAATGTTTCTCATAAATATACTCCTGAAATACACTCTGGTTAGGCTTTGTTTGTAATACCTCCACCACCATGTATAAAAAAAAAGCCCAGATACCAGAGAGTGTTATTTCCTTTGTACAGAAAGCTGCAATTCACAAACACCCGCTGTGTGGCTTTGTTGTTGTGGCTATTTTAATTACAGCGTTACTAAATGTAACCAATGCAATCTGCTGCTTGACATCTTGTGTTGTTATCAGCGTATGCAGGTTGGTTAGTCACAGACAACCACTCTTTTATTCTGCTGCTCTGAACTAAATGCCGTCCTGCTTTGGCCTTGCTGTGAGCAGATTTGGTCTCCGGCTTGTGAAAAAATATGAGACTGTCAAAATGACCTTTGCCGACGACTCACAGGGACGGGCTCTAATTGGCACCTTTTATTGTTATCAAGTGATGCAAACAAAAGTGTTCACCTGTGCACTGCCACGGCGCCGTTTCATAAAAGCAGAACAAAAGAGAGACATTCAGGAACGTCTGGTTAAAGATGAAATATAATACTGTAAGTCGCTCTTCATCGACCCGCGTGATGTCTCCGGGATAAAAATCCTCATACTGGTCTATTTCACTACTCTGTCTTGAAATGAAACCAGATCAATACAGGGAGGAAAATAAACGGCGTGCTTAATGAATGTAATGTGTATGGCTATAATCGATTTAATCATGCAACGCGATAACAAAGATCATACTTTCAGAAACAGTGACGCTTCTCCTTGGCCGTTCGATCAATACTGACGCACAGCAATAGAGAATGTGACATTGGGCTTCTACGCGGTGGGTTTGTGGTTTGTTAGCTAATACAGATATGAAAATAAAACATACTTTCAACCACAGAAAGCTGCGAGGCCTATTCAGCCCGTCTGCTGATCATCGTACTTCACAGAGACCACATATCTACCTTAGAAAACGCTCTTTAAACTGCCTTGGAACACAAATCAGTCCCCCTCTCAAGTAGGTTGCACCAATTTGTGCTTTTCCCGTGTTATCTCACGTTGGGTTCGTATGAATAATCTGGATTTTTTGGGTTCTGTTTCCTCAATTATAACGGAAGCTCTTAGCTGGGCTTTCACTCCCCCGTCACAGCAGATAGACTCACAGATGGACACGGCGACGCTCTATTAGTCCATCGGCTCAGTCGGCGAGCCGGCACGCCACGCTTCGGTCTGTCGCATCTCTCCGTCCAAATCCCAAAATTAGATTTTGAGTTGCCTGTAAATCACAGCTTTGTCGTCATCTCACATTTGACAAACTAAAAAAAAAAAAAAAGAAATGTGAAAGACATCAGACAGTCCAGCCCAAAGGAAAGGCCCCTATACCTTGTTTTGAGGCGTGATGCTTGTTAGCGTGGTGGAGCCGAGGCTCTCTCTCCGGACGGGAGTCGGACCAATCGCTCTCTCTCTTTCTCTCACGGCTCTTACTATTTGGAGCGATGCCGGTTGTCAGATCGTCTTACCGCACCTCGCTCACCACCCTGGTGTGGACAGTTGGCAGGTTTTTTTTTTTTTTGGACCATCATTAATGCCTTGTGGCATTGTAAAGCGTCTCGAGCTCAGTGCCGTCACAGTGCAGAGTTAATGGCCGTCGGCTTAGGGGCATCTAGAGAGCAGAAGAGCATCGGCGTTGCCTCGGATCCTAACCCGATAACATCCATGATTCATCTCCTTCCTGTCGAGCTGCTGTAACAATGCGTGGTGGGAGACAGCCGCCGGGCCCTGGGCTTACGGCCCCGTGGCTCTTTTCGCTGTTGCTGATCAGCTTCAAAGAGCATTCAAGACGTGTGACACGAACTCCCGCCATGACGAAGAGAAGACGGCGTGGCCCTTTAATGTCCTCACTAGTTATGAGCGTTTTTACTGTTCTGGGCAATAATCATCATGTCAGGGTTTTTTTTTTACAACAACATGTGTAATAGAGATGGCTTGATCAGGTTGAGAGTTAATATATTTTTTAATAAGATATAGTGACTCAAAAAGTGCTCTATACCAAACGGTGGAGCAGAGAGTTAAAGCCATGTTGCAGCAGATAGATGTGAAACCTTCAGCTTTCCCACTATTATGCATAATAATACAACAATACTCTGTGGTGTATAACATTAGTTCAACTTTCATTCAACTCTGTTTTGTTTGATCATCAGTTTTGCACAGCGGATGAATCCAAACAGTCAAATACCCACAAGTCCAGGAGTTCATGGAGCGTGTAACCAAGTTTAGAGCTCTGTGATTGGATGTTTCACATCAAACTGGCACATTCCAGCCTGTTTTTATGCCACGAGCAAATACAAGCATTGGTTTGTTCTGTCACCTTCATCTAAAACAACTAATATTTTTGTGTACAAGGAGAATGATTTTCGTTTCTTTCCTTGTTGCTCTGCGTAAAAATAAAACAATAGAAACTCAACCCGGATCTTGTTTTGAGCTTTTCTCAAAAATTAAACGCATTGAAGTGAATTCTAAGTGGTCGGAGCAAGTGGGACGTGCGTTCCAAAATGTTTTCCTCGATGTTTTCCTACATCTAAAATGTGTTTGTTTTTTTGGCTAAACCTGTAACTTTGGTTTGGATGTCTGATAACATCGCCTCCATAAGAAATAGAAGTCTCACCGAGCTCCTTGAAAAAAATGAACAACAACAACGCCACGAAAACCAAGATCAAATTTTGTGAGTATTTCAAGTGTTGTGAAATTGTGTCGCTTTATCAACGCGCTTTTCAAAAACCTGCAACCTGCCAAACATTCCATGCTTTGTTTGCCGCCGTTGACAACACTTTGACAACAGAGATCAGTAAAACATGTGTATCGCAGCATAGCGTGGCCACCTAATGCTGCTCTATCTTCTTAACACACATCAAATATAGTATAGTTGAAAAGACTACACACACACACACACACACACACACACACACACACGTCTAAAGGCACAGTGTAACTACTGTGTCTTTCAGATGAATGGCTCTTTGAGCGCTCAGCTGACTCGCAGTCACAAAGGTTCATTGCAGGCGAGCTGATCACAGGGAGAAGAAAAAGGCAGCAGGAGACACAGAAAGAAACAAAGAAGGAAAGTGAGAAAGCAAAAGAAGGAGACTGACAAGCCCATGAAATATATTTGTTGCTCACTAGTGTCTGATGTCTGCTGCTCTGCGGCGGATGAAACTGCATCGGAGTGAGTAACGCGGGACTCGCCATCTCCGGAGCAACTGGGGAACGCTGACAGTCTGGTTATGTTCCCGCGTGAGGAAAAGCCTCCTTCCCTTCACGCCGCTGTCTCTATTATACTGCATGTCACCTGAAAGTCTCTTCTTCAGTTCTCGCAAAGGGAAAACTGCTCAAAGTCTGATGTGTGCAGTCGTAACTATTCAAGAGTGCTGAACAAACGGCCCCGTTGATAGATGCAACGCTGTGAAGGGGGGCATGAAATAATCTTTGTTGCTGTTGTCATGACGGTGCACTCGAGGAAACACAACAGAGAAATGGCTCCTCGACCTCCCTTCTCATGCTTGTTCATCTCCAACGTCGAGTAAAGCGATGGAATGCAGCCGCACCTCAGAGACACTCGGCGGGAAGTGCAAAGTTAGTTTTTTCTTGCAGCTCTGCAGGAACTTCCCTGTATTTTACCGCTGCGTGCTGTATTCGCCCCTTCAAACCGGATGTACCGGAGCAGTATCAGCAAATGTCAATGTACGATCTATTCTGCATGAGCTCCTGATTTTGACTTTATTAGATTTCTCAAAAATGCAATGTTAAGAGTGCAGAGGCCTTGGATTTAATTTGTAAAATGACTTGGTCCTGGCATTACATAAACCCAATACATGCGAGCGTGTACATGAGGGTAAGTCCTCTAATAGATTAGTAGATTAAAATAAAAATCTGCTTGGAACAGTCCAACAAGGGATATTTCAAGAAAACTTGTTTCTCGCACGTGTGGATTTCATGCTTTTCTTTGATTTTTAAGACTGAATATCTTCTGGTTTTGGATGATCGGACAGAAAAAAAGAAATCTGGAGAGATTCCAAGAGATTCTAGAAAACTATGTTCCAATTATTAATTAATATATTATATACACATTTCCTTTTGATATTCAATGGACCCAAAATATATTTGAAAATATCATTTATAAATTAATAAAAGATGACCTTCAAAAATGTTTTAATTCAGGGCCTCTTTATCGCTTAATCAATTAACCATTGAACTTATTAAAATGATGAATTGAATATCCAAATAGGTTTTTCGTTGTTGTTGTTGTTTGACTGACTAATTATTAGATTTAATTGTTTCTAATGAATTCATTGCAGGTCTACAAAAATAGGTTTAAGCATCTAAAACAAATTCACATCTCACAGAAGAACTAACATGAGGTTTACGTGCTGTTGGCACAAGTTGGTGTTTCCAATCACCATGTTTTCATCATGAACTGTATAACAATGAGACAAAGTGAACTGATTTGCTGGGATTCCTACTGCAGCTACCAATCACACTCTATCACACGTATTCATAAGCTAAAGCAATCTGTGACACAGAAAAAAAAGAATATCAAAAGCTGTAATATTCCTGCTGCTGCCGAAGGGCCCGGGCTGCAGGGACGATGTGCCACCAAGAAGCAGAGCCAAATTGTCTGTCTAAACTGTTTTCAATGAGAAAAAATAGAGGTTAACTATAAAAAAATGCCAAGGTTAAGCCAATTGAGGACAATATCTTACACTTCCACCCCTGTGGCATTTCTCACGAAAGACTTTACGGTGCCTGCTTAACAATTACTTGCTTTGGCTTATTTCTCTGACACGGTCTCTGGGATAACTCACCCGATTGGCTGCTTCTTCATGACAGAAAAGCTTAAAGTGGAGGTAAATTTGTTGGATGGGAGAGCCGCCGGCTTCACAAACATGCACTGCGCTCAGAGGGGCAGATTTACCGTCTGCGCTCCTCCACGGGCCTCTCTGTGTTTGTCCTGTCACCGTGCGGGTGACGGAAGACCTTGCTCGCCCAACAAAAACACCGTCAGAGTCGGAGATAGCTCAGCCATCCATGAAATTGATTTTGTATTAACAAACAAGGGGATCTGTTTCTCCCCTACTGTTAATCAAATCATTTCGAGGAATGAGGAGAAGATGAGAGTAAAATCATTAACTTCCAACAGTAAATCAGGTTCACTGCCAACCTGTTGTCCCATTAACCCTGAAACCTGTTCAATAGCTAATTAAGGCAATTACTTCAGGCATGACACGCCAGTTAATCATGAATGACTAGCCCGTTTTTAGCGGTGGCTTCATTACCATTGGCAGCACTGATTGCCCCCTCCTCTTCCTCCACACACACACACACACAAACACACACACAAACAGCAGAAATACTGAGAATGAAACGTGACAATTCTCCCACACATTTACAGGGCTATTAATGGAAAGGAAGGCCCGCTAAAATGCACCGCTAGGCTCTATTTGTAACTCCTCTATCAAGCTTTTAAAATGTACTTAACCACGTGTTAAAAATCATTCTTTGCCAATAACACACACATCCAGCACCCTAAATGTTTTACCGTTGAGTAAACGAATGAATAAGTAAGGAGTTCATTCATAAGGAATATAATATATACATGAACTCACTACAGCATCAAGTTGAGGAGCCACTGTTAGCTAGCTCCTGATGGTGACAGCAACCACAGACAAAGACTGTTTGTTTTCCTGTGAATAATATCATTCGATTCAATGCATGGCTGAGGTAATGCTGAATCAACTTTGTTGTTGTGTAATGATCAAAACGCTACAACCTAGCTAGCTGGCTTGCTAGGTAGCACATATAATGCTAAATAGATAGTGTAAGAACCCGTAGTATGTATATTGTTTGATTGGACTTCCTTGGCGGGGCATGATAGAACAGACACAATTCAGATTGATCCTGTCAATTACAAGGTCACGACGCGCAAATGCACAAATTAGAAAAGTGTTTTTGTTCACCCGGTTCACGCAGAAAAGATAGTAATATAAATAAAAGTACCTGCTATAAACTCATTTCAAGCTCCCAGAATGTTTAAAGTTTCAAAGGAGTGATGAATGATGGACAGAGACCTGGGAAAACAACATTTTTCCCCAACCGTCCGCCGCTGTCTGTCTGGAGCTGTCCACGGTGCTGAACAAGACCTCAGCCGCTCTCTAACAGCGTGATCGGTGTGCCCTGACACCTTCCTTGTCAGCGCTTCCCATCCCACCTCGCTTGAGGGACCGACTCTGACAGATAGCGGCGTTGAGAAAGGCCCTTGTAGTGAACTGTCCTGAGTGTGAGTATTGATTTTCCCGTTTGTCTCTCCTGGCTGCGGCGAGGTGGAGGCTGGCTGAAATGACTCCCTCGGCTCTGAGGTCCATTCCTCTCAGCTCACCCGGACGGGCGGTACTGTAGCCCCGGCTCCACTGGGTGCGATGCTTCTACGCTGCTGTATAGCATTTCGAGCTGCTCAGAGAGCAGGAGCATAGTCCGTCCTCTCGCCCCACATCGATGGCTGGCTCGGGAAACTGCAGGACCATTTGCAGCCATGAATATACATTTCGGGACGACACGCAAATCTTTTCAATACAAGCGGAATTTCCTTCTGACGTTCCGCCGAGCTGAAGGCCTCCAAATGCTCGGTGATATTTTAAAAAAAAAACGGTATATACTTTCCGGTATCTTTCGGATTAAAAGAGAGAAGAAAAACAAAATGCAAAAGCTCACCTCAAATGCACACTGCTGGCACTGCTTAGACTTTGATCCACTTCACCAGACAACAAAGCAGACAAATGAATTGCTGTGATGGCAAGGGTGGTGCGTTAATTAAAAACAGCAGTGGTCCCCCCCCCCGTTTAAATGTTGTTTTTCTTCCTAATGTGACAAAACACAGCCGCTCATCTAAGCTGCACACAAACAGGCATCTGTTTGCTCTAACTTATAAAGCATCTGTGCTAATGTCCCGAGGGAATGTGGTTCTCTGTCTTCACATTTAAACAATTACACCAAGGGTCAGACATGCGACCTCACTCAGTCCCACTTTCCATTTTAATATAAATGTCAGACCGATACATCTTGTGCAAAGACTCCCTATGGACAAACTTATTGTCTATAGTCAAGCTTTTCACGTAACATTTCTACCAACAGAGGCAAGATATTAGACAAAAGGAGAATAACAGGCACGAAGTGATGTTAATCAACCGACTATGGAGAAATTACAATAGATTCCTTATTACTCCATGTAAGAAAATACAGCAGACTCACACAAACTGATCAAAATGTACTTTAAACCTACCAACACTGGACACACAGGCACACGCAATTAGAGAAATTTCATATGCTGCTAACCATTTTCCAACTTAACATCTCTTTAGTAATTCTAGCTTTTAGTGTATAAGCTTTTACTTTAGCTTTTTTCAGGAACACATGAGAGCCCGGCTGCACAAAGGCCCATTATTTCACAGCCTTTAAACACAACCCCCCCACTGGGAAAACCATTATCATGGCTAGTGTCAGTTGTTAAAACGTGTGAGTGCAAACTGTGCGAGCGGGTCCTGCGGTCCACTAATCAGGGATAATGTTATCTGGAGTACAGTTCTAAAAGTTTAAAGCCCCGTGCACAGTTGGTAAAAAGTCAACCCGTAGCTTAACTTATAGTATATAGGAATTCATGGAGCCAGGAACCAAACAGGATAAAGGGCTGTGGCAGCAAAAGCAGTGTTGTCTTAACCAGCATTATTCAGCGCTAAAGTAGCCACTTTTCACGTGTGCTGTTTCAGAAGCTACATGCTTGCACTGCCTGGTGTGACACGGACACAACATAGGTTGTGACATTGGACATGTAAAAAAAAACAGCACAAAGGGCTTTCCAAGGACTCATCCCAAAGTCTCTTCGAACTCCCTCCTCTGCGCTTTGTTTTTTGCTTCTTACTTCTCTGTGTAACCGACCCTCTCTTACAGGGGAAACGGATGTATAGCGCTCAACAAGGCTGCTTTTCGTGGACCTGGATGGATTGCATGTAAGCGCTGAGATTGGTTTCAGTGTTCCCCGTGGACCGAAGCCTTTGGTGTTTGGTGATAAATGCCTCCTGTGTGGTAATACAGTGTGATTAACGGACACAGCCCAGAGCCTGATCCCCCCTCTCCCTCCTCACCGCGCCTGAATCAATCATCTACATGGAAAGGCCACAGTCCTAGGACAGCTGCTTAGAGCTCAGCTCTCTGCTTTCAAACTTTAGGGACAGAAGGTTCTTTTTTTTAAAGCAAGGACCCCGGCCCTTAAGAGATTGAGTATATACCAGGGCATCCCCATCCTTTTAGAAAGGGTTACAAGACATCCCAGTGGAGCTTTAAAACTCGAAAACATCTGTTTGACCTTGACCTTTATGCTACGGCTGGTCAGATGCAACCTTTTGCAAAGGTGCTTTCAAATACAATGTAATGTAATCTGAAAAACAAATAATATTATCAGTCAGAATACCTGCATGAATGTTTCTTATTTGAGTAAAAACGATTATATAACTAACCCTATTATTCTTTTTGCAGCTACTTCCAAGGTGCCTTCCAGGGAAAGAATACAATCCGTTCATTGTTGTAATGCTGAGGTGACATGGCCGGCTGAATTTAAAAGAGTAACTCGACACATGGCTACACACTGAGCAGCCTAAGTGATCAGATTGGATATTACAACCGGCATTTAAAAAGAGCTGCGGCAGCGGTTTTTACAATAGCCGTGAAACCCTATCATTGGAAGGGAGATTATGGCAGTGGCATAAGCAGTCAAATCAATCCCTGAGTATTTCTGTGCATGTCGATAGAGGATCCAGGTTAGGCCCATTAGTCATGTTGGCACCCTGCATTGCAATCCCAGCAAATTCTCACATTGTTGCTAAGAGCTCTCAAGATGCCCCACAGGGCTTTTGCAGCACACTGACTTTTATAGATGCTTATAAAAAACAACTAAATGTCACGGTGTGGTTTTATTTCCTGTCTTATTTTGTAGTTTTCTGCTTCTTGTCTCCCTGGGTAACGTCACTTCCTGCCTTGTCCTGTCATCGTCTGTGATTGTCTGATTGTTTCCACCTGTGTCCAATCACCTGCACCTCCCTAGTGTATTTAAGCCGTGTGTCTCTCCTGTCACTGGTTGCGTCATTGTCAATCGTCGTGGATGTTCTCGGTTCCTGTGTGCCGTTTTTCCCCAGTTCGTGTGTGTTTTTGCCCGTTGGCCTTTTGCTTTGAACATTTTGACTATTAAAGTCTTGCATTTTGAGTCCTGCCTCCTCCACCCATCCCTGACACTAAAGTACAATATATTGCATAAATATGCATTTATTAACACTGCGTCTTGAAATGTTTAACAAATGCATAATCTGCTTGATGACAGTGAGAGGGGAAAGCCATTTGTCGATAATTCATATATACTGTTGAAAGGGAACCACTAAAAGACACTTTATATTGTTACTCTCTTCCTTACTTGTTATCATTCACAGACACGCTTAGCATCACAAGTGAGGCAAACGCCTGTAGCATTTGTATAATTTCTTCTCACCACCCTTGAAGAGAAAGCAAACAAATGACCAGCTGTGAGTCCCTGCACGAAGGGGGAGGCTTACACGGGATGATGAATGAAGCAAAGTCCGGTATCCACAGCCTAATGGGGTCCGATGCGATGCCAAGTGATCCCTGGATTTGCGCGTGGGAATCCGCAGCTCGGTTCTGCAGCCTTTCGCCTGACATCTCCAGAGGACTTGCCTCGCATTGCGGGGCATCGGATTCCTATGATGAGGTTGATGTGCTGTATCACAACATGTGCTGGGACGTAATGCCATTTGTTCCACACCAGCACTCTGCGACGCCACAAGATGTTCTCCGGTGCCGTGCTGCTGTTAGGACAGATTTTCAATCCATACACATTATACTGTGGCCCGGGACCCAATTTACACTGCAATATCGTAAGGTGTTGTGGAAATAAATTGCTTGGCCTTGAAAATTCTTTTCCGATGCAAAACAAGCGATGGTTCAGTCGGCATAACATACAACAAAACACATATCTCAAGTTATCTGCCTACTGACCAAATAATATTGAAGATGGTAATAAATATAAAATAAAAGTTGAGTCAAGCATGATTAAAGATAGACAGGGATTCTTTAGATTCATAAGAATTGTTTTGTTATGTCATTTGCATTATTTGAATAGATTTTTAATATTTAACAAATATCTGTTTAATAAACACTGAAGATTAATTTGTATTAATTAATGATCATGTTGTTCCTTGCTGTTTAAATATCTATAATCATTTTGCAAAATGAAGCAGAACCGAGCACCTATTTATAAATGCTGAATTTAAGAGGCAATCTGGACTGCAATCTGTTCAGTGAGATTATTCAAATGTCTCCCACAGCAACTCTGACTGATGCTGCCGCACAGGGAAGATGCAAAGGACGCCAGCAGTAGAGATTTTTTAAACATACATATGTGGCAGGGCTGATTTGTTTGTCTCTATCTCAATGCACCTTCTCCCTGTAGTGAAACCACTCTGAAGCGTTTCATTTTTTCACACATATCACGACATCGCCAGCCAACATTGAAAAACATCAAAAGATCCAGAGCTTTATCCAAAAGACGTCGGGGGTTGCACACTCCCGCCAGAAGAGATTAGTCCGTGTGAAGGTGACTCCACCTGTGCTCACACTTTATGTGTGCCAGGTACTCACTAAACCTCTGAATTCAAATTGGGGGCCAGTGTGAGGCAGTATAACATACCCGTCACCAGCTCGCCCCGGATGAGAACAGATGACCTTTTTTTCTAGGTTGATATAATAAATCAACACCAGAGGCGGTTATTCCTGACTTGGTCCTCTCCTCGTGCCTTACAGGTATCAATTGAGAAACAACACAGCCCGCCACCTCTTCTGACCTTTACCAAATGCTTTGATATGTCTATCGGTCAAGTAAAGACGCAAGGCTGAACAAAACACGCGGGGGAGGCGAGATCTCTTAGGAATTATCAGGATGGCTAAACATGTCTGCAATGTTATATGAGTAATACATGAGTACGCTATTATCATAAGCCTACATTTTATTGGGTCATGAATTTAAAAACAATGGAGCTAAACTGGTAAAAAAAGATCAACAATCGGTGTCTTAAAAGCAATACTCATAAACTTGCTGATCAGACAACTTTTGATCAGCAAAAATCAAGACGATTTGTGGTAAATAAAGTAAAAAGATTTTCACACGAATACTTTTTTTTGGACTGTTATAGAAGTAGAAATGACAGTGTTCCTTTCTAAATTAGAGGGGGAACAAGGCCAAAGTCAATTGCCCCTCTGGCATTTGAAGCATTTCAGCAGGATTCTCTGGGACACTGAACACACAACTGCTGCAGCAGTCGACTCATTTCCATCACACTGCAGAGCACATTTCACTATATTGGAGGAGGCGCTTTGCTTCTCTCATCGCAAACTTACTGGGAAGTAGGAGTTAAGCTCCACGGCAGCATGCCTGCGATCTGACAGCTCAGAGTTAGAACAAGGTATTCATCATATGTGATGGGATCGATAAAATTAAGAAAAAAAGAAAAAAATTCTGACTGAAGCCAATACGGTTTTAAGCTGAATCATCAATGTCATTGCTTTCACTGAGGAATATTATTAACGAAGCAAAAAGATTTACAACATCGCTCTTATTCTATATTTCTTAACACAGGAGGAGCCGAGTCTACCCAAGTCTTAGTCCTCCAAGAAAGGAGGTTTGTTGCCAGCGATTTGACCAAATGTCCCACTTTAATCGCACTATGATGCTGATTCAGACCATCGGAGATTCATATTTGCCGGAGCAGCAAGTATTTGACAGCAGCATTAGAGACGCTACAAGACTGCTCTGGCAAGCCGGATGGCTTTCATTACCTAGAGTGGCTTTTAGAGAGAGACGGTAAGCTCCATCCACGCTACATCTCCAACAGTTTTAAGCCAAATGGACAATGAAAACCAGGATGTAACAACTCAAACGCATGCAACGCTTTTTCATTTCTCCAGATGCTAATATTGCAGTAAGTGCTCACTTATTAAATTTAAGATATGTTGTACAATACTACTTAAAGTCAGATCTCTCTGTTTGGAACTAGGACATTAATCCTCTTTCCAATGGAGGAGACACCCCGGCGCTGAAAGTGATTAAAAACTTTTGAAAACGTGGTGCAGAGTCACACAAAGTATCTTCACTAAGATACAAGCTCTGTGCAATAAAATAAGAATTAAAAGACCCTAGAGATTTTAGTCAATGGTCTGTGTTATTTTAACTTGTGTGTTCTAGTTTGTCAAATTACTTCAATGTAATGTCCTTTTTTCTGAAACTGTGTTTAAGATTGTAGTGAAAAGATGAATCCTTTTATCTTAAAAATTAACCAACGTTATACTGTGAACTTCTGTATTACTTCCTGTTATTTTAATACCAACTCTCCCTTTCTCTCTTCTACATTGCATGATGACAAGCAGCATCAGTCAAAGTAATCATTTTTAGAGTACTATGAAAGATTTTTAATTGGATGTTAAGAACGACAATTTTCAACTTTATTATTCTGAAAAGAATACACGCTGCTTTGTTTACTTGGTAACGTCCTCGTGTTAAATAAATCTTTCTGCAACGAAGATTTAGACGTTTCTATAGCTTTATTCATAATTTAACACATGCGGTTTTAACACTTAATTATCAGAACCACTGGATTGCTGCAGACCTGCCAGCAATGACGACTTGAATTAACGACACATGAGAAGCAATCTCGCACCCTCCGAGTCCACAGCCTGCGGGGCACCCACACCTCCACACAGTATAAACACCCTATCGCTGTGATGAGCACTTTGCCTCCTATATCTAAAGAAGCGACCAGAAGTGTAAATCTGCTCAACTTTCCCCCTTCCAGTACATCTGTGTCTGGAGGCTATCCATCACCCTGCTGCTTCAGTGAGCTCATGGAGGTTTGGTGCTTTCTCTTTTACACTAAGCCAGAGGCTGCACAACACATCTTAGAAAAGTCTGATTCCATGAGGTACAATGACAGAATTAATCAGTCTACGGATAATACTGTATTTAATAAAGTTTCAAATGTGTGCTGCAGTCTTTATAGTGTTAATTTGATCAAATTTAGATATCGTCCCAAAAAACACACATCCACAGTTATCGAGCAACATTAATATTCAATGAGAGACCTGTTAGTGTCCACCTCATGAATATAAGTCTAATAATGCTGTATTTTGTTCTCAACTTACTCCTCAGGGAAACTTCTGGGTTTTTAGCTGCAAAATTGCTCCACAGTTTTGCTATATTTGGCGCTGCGTACAGTGGGATAATTAGAACATGTAAGCGGCAGTGAGAGAGAACAACAGGCTGCATAAAACAAGCACGATGGCTACTTGGCGTCATCCACAGAGGTCAGGTTTAGTGGCTGTAATTATCCGAGGTCACACCTAACAGACTGTTACTGTTAATAAAATTGAAACTGTGTACAGTTATCATGAAGGGAGAAATTAGCTAGTGAGACCAAACCTTTTACCAGTCTGTAAAGAAGAATACTGCAAAGACAAGGTGTGCAGACGTCACCATCTCTAGTGACGTCGTGTTCAAACCACATGAAGCTGAATTGAGAAGGAAAAAAACATTAGACATCAGATGAAAGAGGTGCACGATTTGGTACTTGATAAAATTGTTTTGTGGTCAATGTCTTGTCATGAAGTATTGGATGCACCTTCTCCCTTTGTATAATCTCCATCCAGAATAACTAAAGGAATGCAGATAGAGTGAGACGTGCATGGGTGAATGATCCTGGCTGTAAGTGGTACTGGCCACGCGCTCATTGCAGCCCTCTCTGCATCGCTGATGCATAAAAAAAAGATGTGTGGTGTTTCTTCTGCAAAGGACTGGGTCACGTCATTGGTGTGCCATGTAATTAATAACAGTCTACTAGTAGGATTGTTGTAGAAGTTCAGGGAATGTGAATATGTGATTTTTATGACTGTGGATAAAAGTTTTAAACATTTCGAATTACGCACCATTCACAGAGTCTATGAGCACTGCAAAGGAGCCTTTAAACCACGGCTTGGTACAGCTAGACTACAATACGAAATGTTTGAGAAAACAGCCTTCAGCTAGTAATATGATTAGGCTTAGGGTTATCCAAGAATCCAAAGAAAGTAGTTGCCGGATTTTGTTGTTGTAAACTACGGAGACTTTTCAGTGCACATAACATGTGACCTCGAGGACACAGTGATCTAAAGTTCACTATCCAGATTCACAGCAGAGGACATCCATTGTCATTACATAGGCACATCTCTCTCTCTCCCTTCTCCCTCTCATCAAAGGAGAGTATGGCAGAGCGACCGTGCTGTAGTCATGTTTGGGGTTTGGTCTCTTTGTACTTCAGCATTTATTATGCATAAGCAACCAGAAAGCCGCTAATGAAGATTTTATAATTGATGAAAACTACAACATCAGCATCTGCATGAAATTACCATGAGGCCGGGCTTAAAAGGGAGACAGCTAATAGGAAATGAAACGGTGGGCGGGGGTGAGGGGGAGGATGTTAGCACTATACCTAATACTTGAAAAAGACTGAAAAATGCATATTAAACCGAATCGTGAATTCATGTACCTGCCAAGTGGAGGAGGCACGGAACTCTGCTACATCAGTGTCGGCCGCTTCACTTCATGTCCTGACGTCAATTTGGTTTGTATTCCGAACTTGAATTTCTGCCAACACTGAGTGGCAGGATGTGTTTTTGAGTAGAAGTGATGGGGGGGGTGGGGGCAGTCACTTTGGACGGACGCGCGCTCTCTGTCCCCTGGTGCGAGCGCCACACACTGACAAATGCCTGCGCGTGTCTGTGTGTGTATATCATTATACATGAATGGTGACTGATAGAAATCATGCTCACCATGTGTCGTAAAAGGTATTGCAAACAAAAATGTTGTTAGGGGGGTATAGAGTTAATACACGCGATTGAAAGCTCAAGAATATGTGATAAATGACCGATTTTAATTTAAAAACAAACCAAAGGGCTCGGAGAGAATGTTGTCACCTCAGTTAATGTATGAATACCAATGTGACATATTAAATATTCATAATGATTTCACCTGCTGGGGACCTTTAAATACGTTTTGCTGGTACAAACGTTGTTTGATTAAACTGAATAAAGTAATTAGTGAGTCAGTCATCTTCTATAACACTTATCCTTACAGGGTCGGGGGGCAAAGTCAACGCCAGCAAGCACCGGGCGAGAGACGGGGACGCGTTCACCCTGGACCTGTCCCCGGTGAATCCCAGGGCTGAGACACAGAACCATTCACTCCCACATTCATAGAGACACACAACCATTGACTCCCACATTCATAGAGACACACAACCATTCACTCTCACATTCATAGAGACACACAACCATTCACTCTCACATTCAAAGACACACACATCCATTCACTCCCACATTCATAGAGACACACAACCATTGACTCCCACATTCAAAGACACACACATCCATCCACTCCCACATTCATAGAGACACACAACCATTGACTCCCAAATCCATAGACACACATCCATTCACTCCCACATTCATAGAGACACACAACCATTCACTCCCACATTCATAGAGACACACAACCATTCACTCCCACATTCATAGAGACACACAACCATTCACTCCCACATTCATAGAGACACACAACCATTCACTCCCACATTGATAGAGACACACAACCATTCACTCCCACATTCATAGAGACACAACCATTCACTCTCACAATCATAGAGACACACAACCATTGACTCCCACATTCATAGAGACACACAACCATTCACTCCCACATTGATAGAGACACACAACCATTCACTCCCACATTCATAGAGACACAACCATTCACTCTCACATTCATAGAGACACACAACCATTCACTCCCACATTCATAGAGACACACAACCATTCACTCCCACATCCATAGAGACACACAACCATTCACTCCCACATTGATAGAGACACACAACCATTCACTCCCACATTCATAGAGACACACAACCATTCACTCCCACATCCATAGAGACACACAACCATTCACTCCCACATTGATAGAGACACACAACGATTCACTCCCACATTCATAGAGACACACAACCATTCACTCTCACATTCATAGAGACACACACATCCATTCACTCTCACATTCATAGAGACACACAACTATTCACCCTCACATTCATAGAGACACACAATCATTCACTGCAGCATTCACACACTCATCTCAAAGAAAGACATTCTGTCCACACCACAATGGTAATAAATATAAGTTAGAAAGTTTGTTCATTTTCATATTGATGGAAAGCAATGTGAGATATTTCTCTGAGACTGACCGACAACCGTTTACTACAAACGCAAAACTGACAACACAATAAACTCCGTCCCTGCTTCACGCCAGCACAGTTTTGAAAAGCAGCTCCTCGTTGGGTGACCCAGTGTCGCATTGTATACATCTACCTTGATAACTCCAGACTAAACACTCAGGTAAGGAACACGTAACAATCAAGAATAATTCTCGCAGCTTTCCTCAGGCCTCTAAAAATTGCCCGAGAGGAAAACAATGCACTCAACAAGCCCCCCCCCCACCGTGCAGGAGACAAGGTACTGCCACAATGCTCTCCGCCAAGCGACTCAAGAGGACAGCACTTAAGAGGTATGTTTCTCCAAAAAAAGCCCCCCAAAGAGCGCGGCCTCGCTCCACTTCTCCCCTGACTGACGGCGCACTCCAGAGGAGCCACGCCGCGGGACGCGCACACTGATCCGGTCTGACACGCCTGACCTTTTCCTGGGCAGCAACGGCCGGGCTCACGACTCTTGAGTGCCCCCGCTCCGCTGGAAAGGCCACACAATGCCACGCAGGCGGCGCCATCGCCGCTCACCTTGGCCCACCCCCTTCCTCCCCGTTGCTGCTTTGGCGAGAGCCGGCGACGGCTGAAAGACAGCCACTCAATCTGAGTGGCTCTCGGGCCCGCAAAAAAACACGTGAGAGCCATCTGAATTGGCAGTGATGAACGATTGGTATTCCCCATTGCACCCTCAGGGCGGAGTGTTGGATTATTGTAACAAGTGGATTATTTATTACAAAGTACGTTGTTTAACTTGCACCATTTTAGAAATCTCAATTACAGCAACAAATTGCTCAAACACATAATAATACTGAAGGTGAAATTTGGATAACAGTTAGTCTTCTCACTTAGCGAATGTCCCGTGTGCAGTGGCTCGGTAGTGAAGGGGTCGAACTTTGTGTGTCTGCCAACAGTTTTCGTCGAGGCCGAATTTTCTCAGAATAGATGCCGCACTAAAGAACACGGGATGGGAGGACTAGTAAGTGCAGAATAGATGCTGCAGCTGTGAGATGAAGAGCTGTCGCTTCCACTGAGCACTTTCCTAAGTAAAGGAAAACACTTGGCACAGCAGAAATAAATCATGTGCTCATGTACTTCAGGGTAAGATTGTGTTTTTCAAAACAGAGGATGGAATTGTTGGAATTGCGTGTGTGACATTTGGTTGGTACATTTTCGAATCTTAGTGGAAATGACTAAAAAACTTTTAACATGCCATTTTGATAATTAACCTCAATTGATTTGGAAATTATTGATTCACTCCAAGAAAAACGAATTGTAACGAAAAATACACAAATCTATTCTGCTGTTTGACAACACACCCATATTGCTCAGGCAGTTAGCAGGTAATTAAGACGTGGCCCCTTTAGTGACCGTGCTGCATCTCTATCTCTACCTCTAGAGGAATTATAACATAAAATATAATAATAAAATATGTTGATAATCAAAGTTTCTATACTTCTCCTTTCCTCTCGGGTCATCTTCACCGAATATTGTGGTCTTCAAATAAGATGGATCAAGCGTTAAGTTTGTGATACAGAGATTAGTGCACCTGTTCTCTTGAGTTAACAAAAAGACTTAAACAGGGAAAATCGACACCGGCCAAGAATGCAGGGGGCGGAATGACGTTCTGGTGTATTGCACTTTGACTACAGAGATGGACACCCTCATTCAAGTCAACCACTAAGCCTTTAACGTACCCGTATGCTGCAGCACACACGTTCACAACCTATAAATCATGCTTTTCTGCTTTAATTCAAACAGTTTTCAGAGAACTCTTCGTGAAAACAAATGCAGCATCATTGTGAGCTGAACTGATGCGATGACAAAGGACTAAAAAAGATGTCTGAAGGTCAAGCAAGGCAAAAGAGTCGTTAATGTTGTAGCAGTTTGTACTGTTGTCCCCACCGGTTGCAATAACGTGCCCTTGGTCAATCAGCATATGCACATTGTTCCCATCTCACTGGCTGACATAATTGATCATTTCGGCTTCATGGTTAATTAGCAGGTAAAAAAAAGAAGAAAAAAAACTTTTGAATTCCTCATGGTCGACTCATGTTTGTACACATTGCTCTGGGACTCTGGTGGTTTGGGAGCCACAGAGCTTATTTCTAGCAAACCAGCTTTCACAAACGACACACACACACACACACACACACACACACACACACACACACACACACACACACACACACACACACACACACACACACACACACACACACACACACACAAGGGAAATCAGACATATACCTGTTATTCCTCTGGGCCCGCTTCTTATCCATAATGTCAGGCACACAGTTCGTCAGCTCGGTCCAGTCCGCGTGCAGTCCGCAGCTCCAGCCGGTGGAGAACCGGGAGAAGAGCCACGACTCCTCTTTCCCGGGTCGGTGGCACGTGCACTTCTTCTGGCCCGGCTTGCAGTCGCACGGCTGCTCCAGGCGAATATTCCTCACCAGGTGTCTCCCGAACGTGGTTCCTCCGGTCTTCTGGATGTGCAGAAACACTATCACGTCGTCCCCCTTGATGTTGAACTCCACGTGTCTGTCCAGGTCTCTCTCGGTGAAGTTGAACTGCGAGGCCGTTTGCCTGGCCGGGCTGTCGTCCTCCAGGTCCTGGTCCCGGTAGAAATCGTCGGTGTCCTGGTACGGGGTGGAAAGCAGGCTCACGCCGGCAGATTTCTCCGCTGCCTTAAAGTAGCACGAATTGCTGCCGGCGGGACAGATGTACTGGTAGCCTATCATAACGAAAAGTACAGCTAAAATAGGAGCCAGGACGAGCTTGCTGGATCTATCATCCATTATATCGAGATGGTGTTCTTCATTCCATTACTGTGAATAACAAGCAGCGCCCGTGGCTTCTTCGGGGGGGTGGAGGGGTGATCAATATCCTAATGGTCCACGCGTCAGAAACACTAAAGATGCCTGTTATTAACGTGCCACATGTTGATCACATGAAACCCTTCGGTAAAACTGGAATAAACCCCCCTTTTTTCTCCCCCCGTCTGTGCTGCGCAGGAATGAAAAGTCCCGAGTCGTGGCATTCACATCTGTGCCTGTCCAACTTCTAAAGCCTCCGCGCGGGCGGCTCCCATTCTATCCGGCGTCAAGTTCAAACTGAGCCAGCTGATTTGAGTTTTGAGTTTCCGTTCGTTCGTTTTCTCCCCTTCCCTCGGTGCCGATCCCGGTCTAAAGCGCAGCGAGGTTCCTTTCGATGTTGGACGGACTCCGGCGGAAGCGTGGCGCGGCGCGGGGCTGTCGGGCTCGATCCTCCGGCAGCATCCTCCGCGGCGGTCCGACTGACGGTGCTGTGATGCGGTGGAGAGGAGGATGATGCTGATGCTGCGTCCGACGCCGACACAATGCGCGTTATGGTCTCGTGTTGTTTGCGCTACATCCCATCCGTCCAGCCCATAATCTTGTTTCACACAGTGCAAATAAAACACCTGCCACGAAGCCTGAACGGAGACAACGTGGAAATGTGTCCAAATACGCATCGAATTTGCTGTTACTTTATTTAAAGCGAATTTAAGTGTGGCCTTCCATGATAAGAGGAATGGATCCGTGCTGTATGGCGTTACCAGTGTGAAGCCACAGATAGTGTTTTTTAATAGGCCAATTTAAAATATCTGCTGAAAAGTAAGAGCCAATTAAAAGTGAAAATGCTGCTTTCTCTGCAGCAGTAATGGTTCGCCATAGTCACACATTCTTTAGAAAGATGAAATACTATCCTCATGTCAGACGTTTGCAGAGGGAGTTCTGTGTATTGACATGGGAAAGTAATTATATCTATCTGGCTGACTATTCATCCATTATTCTTTTTAAAATCTTTTTTTATCTTTAAGATTTGCTGTTTTCTTGTTTCATTACGACTCCTTAGACTTATTTAAGAAGTGCCATGGATTTAGTTTTTATCAATTGATCATTCATACCATGTGGCCAGCCGCATGCATAACATTTCAGTTTAAATGAAATGCAGAGATTTGGGTTTGTGATGCATGTCTCCGCTCTGGAAGGAGACGATCCTCTAAAGTTGTCATCTTTCCTTGGTCAAATTCAGTCTTTGAAAAGACGGTTTTCACCTGGGTGCATAGAGATCCAGAGACCTGAGCATTTAGCAGAAGGAGAAGCTCTGATGGAAGATGCAATGCAATGGGGCAGTTTGTAACATTTTGGCGCACTGATTTATTTTAATTTTATTTTTATTACCAATACATCAACTTTATGGAAGTCTGATACTAAATAACCTAAACATATTCGATCGATAGATGTATATGCAAATTGAATCCATCTATAATAACGAATATTATATTGTCGTGTTTTGAATGATATTACTCCGTAACATGCTCTTTAGTGTTTGGTGGGGAAGTGTTTGAGCTCCAGCGTCTGCCTCTTTAGCTGCCTTCCGCTGTGCCTGAATGAATTAAAACCTCACCGCAATTTTTGTTCTACTTTACACTCAATTTGTACTGGTTGCGTTCCACTCAGACAACGTGGCACATCGTACCCGAACAATGGCAACGGGCCACAATAATTGTTTTACGTCACGGTTGTTGTCAGACTCGAATGACCGTCCACGACCGGCCATCACAATACGTTGCTACCCGGCAACTAGCGATAGCTGCGCCCGTTGTTAAGTGCCCAAAATACCGAGCGGAAGACCGTCGCTGTGTATGGAAGTGGTCGGCATCACTAACGGGGGTGAAGGAGATATTACCGGCGGCGACGCAGCGACCGACGGTTATTTCTAACGTACGTTACGCGTTTCCCCCCCCCCCCCCAGCATACGGTCTTTGTGGACTATAAACATACGTGTGTTTATTCACGACAAGACCGTTTACTTTACGGCTCTAACATCTTAAGTTTAGTCCGTCGTGCCTGACCCCCCTTTTTCAATCTAACGTTATTTCTACAATAAAGATCACGCCAACAAATACGGTCGCACGTGATTTGCACACGTGCCGTTAACGGCAGCTGGCATCTTCTGCATCGGTGGTCTCGCGTCTTGTGTGATGGTTTTGTAGTAAACGTTAGATACCAAATCGGAGTAACCGCCGCTACGTGGCACCTACTGGCACCTCTCAAAGGCAACTGTACTTCATGGCGTTGCCTTTTTCTTTTTCTTTTCTTTCTTTTTTACTCTGCTTCAGGTTCACGTGACGTCTCGCCAGAAGTAATGAGGAACCTTATTGTGCTCTCCCTGCTGCTGAACATACATCGTGTCCTATCTGCACCCAAGGGAGTCACTGCCAGCCTGTCAGCAAAGTGGAGCATGACGCCGTTCCTCCTGGAGACAAGGTACCCGCCTGTGGAAGTGAAGGTCGGGGTCATGGGTTCAAGCCCTCCTAATGCAGCCTGTGCCCTCCCCCCCTTCATTTGTTGCATTAATGGCTGTTATATTTTGCCTGAATGATCTTTTCCCAAATAATTCACACTGCGGGGATTGCAATCCAAGATGTGGAATAGTTTCTTATCTAAATATATGTGTAAATCAGGAGTGGATCTATGAAATCCTCCTGCTTTAATCAAATGCGGAAATGTCCCATAGAATACAGATGACGCAACAGCGTGGACCTGGAAGGAAAGAAATCCAGAAAATGATTTCTTGTCGCCCAGTTTTCCTGTAATTCTATAAAACTATTCCAGGTTTAAAATAGCAACGGGAACCTTATTCTTAAATTGACTGATTCCATCCCAAAAGATATAGCACTTGTGTAAACATGTGCCCCTTAATGATTAACTTTACTACACACACACACAAAGGACTGGTATCGCAGCCAGAAGTCATTTTGCTTTTGAAACTCTTCATGAGTCTCTGTGTGTAAAGCTCTCTGTTTATGGTGTCCCCAGATCCTTTGGTAAAAACTACACGCCATTATTCTTCTATTTTGATATGGTTTTATAGCAATCTACAGAGTTATTTTTTAAGGTTGTGGGATACTTCACAGTGGAGACGATGAAGTGTACACCGAGCCATGTTTTAATTTAAAAACACGGCTCACGGGGCTGTGCAGAATTTGAATATATAGAATCACTATCTGGTCTAAAGCTTCAATTGGTTGTTGGTTACTGGAAAGATGCTGACTAACATTTCCTTTTCCTTGCATGCAGTGAGTTTATTGGAGAAGACGGGAACGAAAAATTCTGGCAGTTTGTTGACACCGTGAAAGAGCTGACGGTATACAAGCAAGGAGGTAACCCGAACCAAAATATGTTTAAATAAGTTTGAGATCCCGACACGTGTGCTTCTCTCCTTTGTAACCTCATAATAACTAATGTTGATTTCTCTCTCAGAATCCGTGCGCTCGTACTACAACTTGATCCTTAAGAAAGCTGGCCAGTTTCTTACAGATCTTCAAGTAAATCTCCTCAGATTTTCTCTGGCCCTACGGTCGTACTCACCAGCTGTTCAAGCCTCTCAGCAGGTCCGTTGTTATCACATTAGTACGACTATTTCCAAACTTTCTCACAAGCAGTGTGGGAATATTACGCCATGCAGGAGAGCCAGATTCATTTTCTTAGTCTGTAAACTTGTTCATCCTATTTGTGGCCAAAGTTGCTCCGCAGGGCTCACCTACTGTTTCAATGTCTTTGGCAAAATCTTTAACGGTAATCATTCTTAAACTACTGTGTTAAATGCTACAAATACATGATTTTTTTTCTTACAGTAGTATTTGCATAATTCAAATGTGAATAAAGTTAATAATTCTGTGGCTAATCGAGTGACAAGCAAGAGTTTGGCAATCAAAGTTTATAAGACTGCTTTTGTATGCATTCATCAACATGCACATTCTTCTATTCTTGTCTTAACATTCACTCATCCAGTGAAATATCTTTGCCCAATGGAATCGGACAGAATTTGATTGAAATATGTATGGTCGCCACAAGAGGAATATCAGTTACTTTAATCTTCTTCTGACCTTCTTGACCGTCATTCAGTCCAAATTGCAATGTCTCTTATTCAGTGGTTTATGCTCAAGTACACCTAAGTACAAAGCGATGCCCCGGTTGAGGAAGTTGAAGGAATAACGGGCCCTCGCAGCTGAAATGAGGTGTTGTGCTGCACAGTTGCATTGCAGTGCAGTAACATTGTTGGCGTCATGTTGTGGCCGCTGTTTCTAAAGAGCATTCCTTCGCTCCTTCATGTTCTTTAACAGATCGCCAGTGACGAGGGCCCGCCTGAGGCGTGCCCCGCCTTTGTCTCCATCCATGGTCAACATAGCTGCAGTACCAAAGACATCAAGAAGCTCCTGAAGGCAGCTGCAGGCAGGTAACACAGAAAAGTGCTCCCCTCCCCTCTGTGGATATACTCAATACCCAATATGATGAGTCAATACAGTTATTTTTCTCATAAACAACGTTGCTTTTTAAAAACATGTTATTCAAGAGAAGTCATTAATGACATTTTCAATTGTTTGCAGACCAAAACCGTATTTACACAAGAATGAGCACACATATCCAGGGGTCAATACAACGGATGTGCCGGTCGCGATCCTCTATGCTGAGATTGGAACCAAGAAGTTCACCTCGTTTCATAAGGTGCTGTCGGAGAAGGCTGAAGGGGGAAAACTCGTATACGTGCTGCGTCATTTTGTAGCGGTGAGTTGCAGTTCTTCTGTAGCTATTTTAAAGTAATGTTCGACAGCTGAAATGTTTTTCATCAACAATCTGGTTCCCTGTTAGACTCTGAAAAGTCATCAATATAACTTTGTGTTTGTGTCTTTACTTTGCAAGTGAGCGATTTCAGGGCTAAGTTATACTATATACTGTACTTATACTACACTATTTAGCCCATTCATTGGATTTGGTCATCTTCCCTATATTAGACTGTCCAGTTGAAGTGAAATATCATTCTTTTTAGTAGAATCCTTAATTCAAACTGAAAACACAAAAACTAACCTTGATGCAGATGCTATTCATGCAGTAAAAGTTGCCTTTTCCTTCTAAGATGTCGGTTTTGAAAAGCAGAATGTGGGCGTGAAAGACCTCTCATTGCGCCGGTAAAAGCACGAGGCAATGCTTTGAATCTCGGGGAAAAGTCGTGGGGGCCCATGTGGTGGTTGTTTTTCCTTCTGGTAAAACACATTATAGATTCTAAATTTCACTGACTAGTGTCCTAAACCGAATGAGAATAGCCCAGGTGGCTCCTCTTCTCTCGGTACGGCCACGTTTCCAGGCACGTGTGCTGATCGTGTATTTACGTCGCTTCCCGAGGCACTTCTTCTTCTTCTGGCTGTGACTGCTGCAGCCCGCGAGTCAAGATAATTCTTTGGGAGTCGGCATTCAGCCCACTTGTGTGCAGCTTAGGTGTCGTTGCTCCCGGGCGTTTCCGTTTCACAATTACTGAACTTAAGCATCCGCTCTGTGGCATTAGTCTGCCAGACCAGAACACTGGCTAACTTAGTGGAAAAATGGCGTCCGATCACGGGTAGCATGCAGATTTATGTTGATGATTATTATTCCACGAAATATGCACGTAAACGGGTTCTACATTAAAGCCATCTCCCCGCCTCCCGCTGCTCGCAGCATCCAAAGCCTCGGAGGATGCTGTTGTCTGGGTACGGTGTGGAGCTGGCTATCAAAAGTACCGAATACAAAGCCGTGGACGACACCAAAGTGAAAGGTCAGTTTGTGGCCTGGCAAACATTTTGCTTGCTGGATTTCACCTTGTACAAGGCAACAAAACCAGCCTCTTGTGCTTTTTAGATTCAGGTGGAAACGCTGAGGAAGACGATAGCGAGGAAGTCCAAGGGTTTGTTTTTGAAACCTTAAAGTAAGCATCTCTGCCCCCCTTTTCACATTATGTGTTGTGATTTCCGTTTTGGCTGCTGTGCTGATTTTATGAGAGAGATGAAAATAAATCCGTAATTGTATTTACATCTCATTCCTTTTCAATTTCCTCCTAAGGAAATCTCACCCTGAACTCAAGCAGCAACTGGTCGAGCTTCGCAAACATCTGCTCGAGAGTACAAATGACATGGTTCCTCTCAAAGTGTGGGAGATGCAAGGTATGTTTTTATTTTTTATCTCACTTGTTCACTGGTATTGTAGGCAAAAGAAAGATGACAGAAAACAGTATAATTACTGCAATTTTGTTGTTTTAGCTGTTGAGGTAGTGCACATTATACCATCTGTTGGTCCAGATGTTTTCATTTTAAATTGTTATTTTTTGACTAGCGGTTGCTAAGTTTATCAGCATAAAGAATTGTCATCTAATTTCATTGCTTTACTTTGATTCAACTTGCGTAAAACACCATGTGCATTCGTAGATATAGACGCTGATGATTTCCTTATTTCATCTCCTCAGATCTTAGTGTCCAGGCAGCTGCCAGAATCATGTCCGTGCCAAAGTTCGATGCTTTGAAGCTCATGAGAGACCTCAGTCAGAACTTCCCGAGCGAAGCCAGGTGAGGAAATTCATCTAATTTTTTCTTCTCCGGCTGACTGGCGAACACATTTGGTACCATTCCAAAATTCATATTTTAAGAAGCCCTCCTCTGTGTCTGTGAATCCAGTAATGACCAACGCCGTTGTTAAAGTGCACGTGCAATATGTGTTTTTAGAAACCCATTCGTTTTATCATTATCCACGAAATGCACGTTTGACACGGATATCTAATCAGCTTTTTGATGTCTGCTCATTTTGTCTCAGGCAGCTTGTAAAAGCACAAAATCATGCTGAGTAAGAGTCTGGTGTTTATGGGGAGTTGACTGAAAACATAACACCGGGAGCCCATATGCTTTTGGAGATTAAAACTGGCGTTTTACTGCCGGCTTGGGATGCGGTAAAAGCTGATGGTGGCTGTACATGTTTTACTGTTCCCACAGATCACTGACAAAAGTGGCCGTTACGCAGGAAATGAGAAAAGAAATTGAGGAAAACCAAAAGGTGCGACTTAATAAGCAGCACTTCCACACAATAGTCCGATAACACCGTAAGACGTTGCAGTTTTGTTTTAGACTGTCTGTTTGTAATCAGTATCGGGAATAAACAACATTTCATAACAACATAAAATGTTATCTGCGCATACTGTATTCATTTAACCGCTGTAGGATCCGTTTGCACACTTTTCTTTTTTAGAACCATTCGTTAGAATCTCTCGTTTGGGGGTTTCAGCATTCCACTAAAGAGTGTGAGCTTGATCTTACAGCGTCTCAGTGAGTCCATTGGTGTACACCCGGGAGACGGAGAGCTCTTCATTAACGGACTGCACATCGATCTGGACGTTCACAACCCTTTCAGGTAGGCACCCGGCAGGAGGGCGCAGGCGGGGGGGGGTCCGCCTGTGCTTCGGCTCAGTCATCCTGCTGCAACAAGATCAGAGTTTATTGCCCCGCAGAGCGACTGGCATACAGCTAATGTGTCTAAAACACTAACCGTTTGATTTTATATTCATAGCATTTTAGACGTCCTCCGAGCAGAGGCCAGGGTCTTAGAAGGGCTTCATAACCTGGGCATAAAAGGAGAACATCAAGGCAAGCTGCTGAGGTTACCTGTGAACGCTGTGGATGACAGATACGCCTTAGACATCAGGCATCCAGCTATAATGGTAAGTCCTGTCTAAGAGCAGTATTTTTCTGGCCATTTTTTTTCTATTTCTTTTGTGTCCCAGGGTGTGAACTAAGTGTATTCGTGCAACAGTCAGAGCCTCCCAGGAACCTCAGGTATAAATTGGGACTCAGCCAAGACCAGCTCTCAAATGAAAACTGTTTCATTTTGGTCCCTCTAGCCATTACAATATTCTAGGTGCTATAAAAATGCTGAAGAATTTCCGCCTTTCCACATTCAATCAAGAGGTCCGTCATTTCAGCTCGCACATCCCTCCTCTCGTTACTGAGAACATGTGGGGGGGCTTGTAGGATAAGTTACTGAATGCTAGAAAGGTGGTTGGTGCCAGATTGGCCTGCAATGATGGAGCATTTTGCAACTATGATTATGGTCATTTATCATAAAAAGCCTTTTCCAAGAGCGCACTGATTGTGGATGACGGTGCTTTATAACAATGTACAAATGTTCACATCCGCTCCAGCATATATCCGTCCACGGAACTGTTCCCCGGTATGCCTGATATTACCTGTTTATTGGAAAGAGGAAAGAGATGATCATTTTAAAAGTGAACCGATTGACATTTTACAGGGTGCAGTTACTGTGATGCGAGTGTTGAACACCCAACATTTGGGAATGACTGTAGGTATTCTTAGTCCTTCATCAGTATCATCCTTGCACGGCAGCTTGATTCTTGCCACAAGATCACAAGGGAATTTTTAGATCACATGGCACACGAAAATCAATCTCGTCTGGCTGCGGAGAAGCCAGAGTTTATTTCTTCATTTACAGATGAGCAAAGAGAAATACTGACTAAAGAAAAGATGTTTTCCTTCTTCTTCTGACATGTTTCGACAGGAGCTGTATTCATCCAATCACCTGCCAAGCATACATGCCCTTTTCCCAGCACTTATCATGGCTGTTTATCAGAATAGGACAAACTATGTGGCTGATATGAGAAATCTAAAACATCTACTAGCAAGAAATGTCCTTGAGTGAGGTATTTCACTCTCTGCCTTTCTCAGCGTTGCTTCTACCTAACTTTTTCTCACACAAGCCCTCCTTGTTTTGTCATGCTCTTTCCAGTGGATGAATGACATAGAGAATGACCCGGTGTACGGCAGCTGGCCAATGGGTGTACAGGAGCTCCTCCGAGCCACTTTTCCTGGAGTCATTCGGCAGATCCGACGTAATCTTTTCAACCTGGTGAGTCTCCTTACGGCCAGAGAGGCTGCAGGGTGTCTGATGATAAAGGGCGTCGGGAACGGTCTCTGCAACGTTTCGGATGCTTCTGACTCCTATTTGCTGATAAAATAGGGTTTCCATCGTCAAGTGTTGTGTGTTGGTAATGATTTCAAGGTGCTACAGTTGTACACACAATTGCAGAAAAGAACACCGAGTACATTTTAATACCTGACACTTGTCAGACCTGTTTGGCACCGCATGTATCTGCTATGTGCCGGCTCTTTTTGTCGTTGTCAGGTGCTGTTCCTAGATCCAGTAAGGCCAGAAAGTGTTGAGCTGGTGAAACTAGCAGAGCTTTTCTACAAGCACAAGATCCCCCTGAGGTTGGTGCTCCTATGAAGTAACATCCCCTGTTCTGTTTGTATGCTCCTCTTTTGACATTTAGGATCCTAACCAGGTAGTGATTGTCATCTCAGCTACAAATTGACCACTTGTTTCTGCCCCCTTCTATAGAATTGGCTTTGTGTTTGTTGTCAACACCGAAGATGAGATTGATGGCTTCTCAGAGGCGGGGGTTGGATTTTTTAGGGTGCTGAATTACATTGCAGACGAGTATGATTTATCCCAGACTCTGATGTCCATGGTCTCAGTGAGTATATTGCATTCATAAATCTCTGTTGTTTTAGAAAGCAATTCTTTAAGAATAACTAAAGCACACTCCTCGCCAGCTCATATCTGTCCATAAGTCAGTTCTTTTATTGTGCCTTGAGTCCTCGTGGGTTGAGACATTACTGAACTAGATGAATCACTGGGATTTTTCAAATAGAGTTGGGAATTATTGACAGCCGCGGAGACAGTGATCAAAATCTGATATGACCACTCTCTTGCAGATGTACAACAAAGTAGAGGCAGGGGAGATGCTGTCTGTTGATGCAATCTCTGCCTACCTCAAGAGAAAATTCCCCAAAGCCAACGCCGAAAGGATCCTCGGCGTGGAGTCAGAGTATGATGACAAGAGGAAGGTAAGAAAACCAAATAGCTGTCACTTGTTTCTCTCTCTTTATCGGAAATTCAAATAATGACTTATTAAATACAACTAATAGGAGGATCCAAGAATCCAACCATGTTTTGCACGTTGCAGGACGGGGCCCTCTTCTACAAGAAGAGCGGCCTCGGCTCCCTCCCGCTGGCTTTATTTAACGGCGTGCCGCTGAGCCCCGATGAGATGGACCCGGAGGAGCTGGAAACCATAATCCTGCAGCGCATCATGGACACCACCACCACCTTCCAGAGGGCCGTCTTCACGGTACGACGTGTCCGACGATTCAACCTACCAAGTCTACACCTTCTTTATTACCGGGGGGAGAAACTAGATGAATATGTATCTAGATATACACATCGATGCATGAATTGAAGAAATGAAACTCCAGATAATTATACCAACTGCAGTTCACCCAGGTTTATAGTATTCATGCAAGGAATAATTCACATGCTACCCTGAGGCTATTATAAGCTTGATATTAGGTTTATTGCAACAGCAGGGAATGTGCTTAAAACTGAGCATATGCTGCGTGTTTAATATAATCTTGTAAATCATTAATAACAAATAGCCAGCATCACCTTTTGTAGATAAATAGCACAGTTAATAGTGTATGATTAACACCTTTTTCCTACACATTCTTGCATTTGGAGGGGCTCAAACTTCTCCTTTGGCCGTTCAGAATTTTGGCTGAACCGACGTTCACTTTTCGTTTTGAATTGATGTTCCCTCGACTGTTTTCATCCGGCGCTGACAGGGTCAGTTGACTGAAGGCTCCAGTGTGGTGGACTATCTCATGGAGCAGCCCAACGTGGTTCCCAGGATGAACCCTCTTATCTTGAGCACTGACAGGAAGTACCTGGACTTCACTGGCAAACCAGGTGACCTGTGGCGCTCAGCAACCGCTATCGATTCGCCGCCTGCATTCCTCACTCTGACTTCAACTTTCCCTTTCTTGCTTTGCAGTTGTAGATGATTGGGAGGACACGACCATGTTCTCCTACTACGACTCCAGAGACAAAACCGCTGTGGTGGCTAAGAGAATGAAGTACTTTACAAATGCCGGTGAGCTCAGTAGGAAGACTACTCGCGGCGATCTGAATCACTTAGCCGAGTATCTGCGTTTTGTCGTGTAAGCTGGAACAACTGTTCGGCATTCACTTGTTGAAAATCTGTCAGATGAGGGCTGTCTGAGCAAAATCCATCCCACACTGCTTTACGGATCCAAGAAAGTGTGAAATTGACCTTAGTTAAAGCAGACAGGCTGCGCCTCCAGCGAGGTAATTGCCGTTTCTGCTGACTGGCTATCGGCCAAACTTGTAAATGGTGGTCAGAGCTGCGTTTGGCTGCTCAGGCCCGTTATGCAGCTGTCTCTCTGAGGAACAGGAGGCTGGACTAGTTAACTGACTGAATGACTGGGGTGGGGTGGTGGTGGGGGCGGGGCGGGGGAGGGGGTTACATAACAATGACGAGTGTCCCAATTCTCAACTGACATACGGCGCTCCGCGGCAGATGTCTCGGCCTCTCTCACGTCCTGCACACAAACTGAACAGCCGCTGTACCTCGTTTGTTCATCTGATTCTCATCACGATGAGGCAGAAAACTACTCTGAAATACATTTGCCCTCCACCAGTACTCTCGCCACGCAGACTGGCCCTGATGCATTTCAATGTGGTACATATGTTGACGTGTCTGTAGAGTTGAGAGTGCAGCACAGTCATTGCTCTTGTGCCTTAGATGAGGACGGGATGAGTGCCGTGACCATGTGGATAGTCGGAGATTTTGACAAGGTCTCCGGAAGAAAACTGTTGCTCGGTGCTCTGAAACGTGTGGTGAGTATCGTTCGCTCGTTTCTTAAGGGGAGTGAATGAACAACGTTTTTCACGTTTGCCCGTCGTTGACACCAATCTTTGCAGCTGTAAATCTATATATATACTTCAGAGTAGAATAGATCAATTACATTGAGACTGTTTCTTTGATTTAGAATGGGCCAATTGAACCGTTATAGGAATTCTCTGCATGATACCGTTTGAAAAAGCATCAACACAGATGCCTCTAAAATTACATATTCCCTGTTAACACTGATGAATTATGTGTGATACAGCAGACAGGCCTTTTTTCTGTTATACTGCTAGAGTGAGAAGAAAAGGAAAAGTCTTTACTGTTACTTTTAAGCAATCAACACTCGCGGTCTGTGGAAATTTAGTGTGAATTTTATTGTGTGTGGTGTATGTATCGGGTGTGTGTGTGTGTGTGTAAGCAGAAGGTCAGCCCTGGCGTGCGTGTTGGGGTGATCGATAACCCCAGCGGAAAGCCAAGCGGAGAGAACAGCGTGCTGTATAGGGCGATCTGGGCCTCGCTCCTCACCCAGAAGAACAAGGCTGCAGCTGAGTTTGTGCAAAAGCTCCTGAGAGAGGAGAGTATTCTGCTTCTCCAAAAGGGGACCAAGATGAAGGAGCTACTGATGCAGGTAACGGAGCGATTAAAGAAGCGTGTTTTTCTTTGACGTATATTTATTTAAATGTGGTTCATTTAGGATTGGACTCAATATTTTTAACTTCAGATGAAATAAAAGATTGGCGATCATATCAATGTTGATATATTCTCAAAGCACCAATAATTATCTCTATTAAAATGGTATCATATTGATGTGTTTATATAAATAGTAAGATATTTGGTAAGCAACAAGTCAAACCCCAGAAGCCCTTTAAGCATACACCGACAATAACCAGTTACAATTACAATTAATTAGCCTTTTTTTAATACGTTTGATGTCTCCCATCTACCACCACAGTTTGTTTCATGCATGCGTTGACACATCTCAGCAGAGCCTTTTTCTTCATGCCAGCGGTGGATGCTGATTAGACAATTACATTATGTGTTGCATGCTTATGCATGCTTTTGACCTGAGGTGGTGAATGAATCACGAATATTGGTTTATTGTGAAAAGAATGTGGCAGAAGCACCACGGCCAGCAAAGTAAAGAAAGGCTACTTAAACAATGCTCAAATATATAGTTTCCTAGGGATGGGCCATGTGGATCAAATGGTTTAAGTAATCTCAGGTTACAATATAAATATATGTGAAATAGTTTATAATCTGTAATCCATGGATTAATTATTTAAACTCGGATGCAAGTCTATTTCGGCCTGAATCTGTGTGGTACAGTATCTGAGGTACTTCATCACACTGCTGCTAAATCCTATAAATCCAACACGGCCATAAAACAGTCATGCTCTCTGATTTGCAACAGTGCCTTCCATGGACCAACACAAGCAGAGATATTCAAGGGATCACTACCTCAATATACACCGTGTGTCACAGCTTACAGCTAGAAATTCATTTTAGCGTAATATAGCGTACCAATATAGCGTAATATTATCCAGTCCTAAAAGATTTGTAGGGCTACAGAATAAGTGTTGTTGTGTTGAAAGTAAGAAATACCATTTTTTGGGGGGGTTACTATTTAAATGTTTGTATGTATTTTTAAGTCGGTTCCTTTGCGTCATTGAATACGGGAAATTCTCTGCATTAATGACTTTTCAAAAAAACAGAACAAAGAAAGGTTGCGTGTCACCACTCGGAGAAGATCCGTCCGCTGTTGCTCTCTTGATTCAAGTGCGGAGTCGAGGAAAATGGTGATTGATGAGCCCCTCTTCTTGGTCCCCTCCCCAACACCAACAAACTGAATACATTTAGAGCGCGCGTGACGCTCCACAGCCTGTGGATGCCGAGGCGAGCGACCGACTCACTGTCAGTTCCACTTGATCCGTCACAGAGGCCGGCACCAGGCGGGCTACACACGCCGCATCTTTTAAATCCAAAGAGCCGGTGGGTCTCCGGGACCCGATACATATATCGTCCAGCTCCTTGCTCACGAGCCACATGTGCTCAGCCGAGCCTGACCATCGCTCTGCTACTGTAAGCAGTCCACGGCCGGTGGCCTGTGGCCCGGCAGTGAATCCCCACCCCCCCACTCAGCATCGCCTATCGTCGAATTAGCTGACGGGAGAGCTCCTGTCTCTTCCGTCACACCGGACCGTTTACATTTGGGACCGACAAGCCATGAAACCAAAAAAAAACTGCCCTTCAATTATACCAGCCTTCAACGACGGTGAGAGAAGGGGCTGGAAATAGCGACGGGGAGATGAGCAGGAGGCGGCCGTGTGAGCTGAGAGCCCGAGTCGAGGGACATGAGTTTATTATTGGCTGCCACACAGACCTGCTGACTGGATCGTGCTGACATTATTGCTATTTCACCTGTTCTCCTGAGGAGAGCTGCTGAAGAAACTAATAACCCGACCGCACAAACTCTGTTCACACTCCTGCGCTTGATTTGTCATGGACAAAAATAGTCGAGGCTTAATTAAGAGTTTGCCGTATTAATTACAAATTGATTAATCTCATTTTCGTTGGTGCGTTTCTGACGGCTCGGTCCTCTGGCTGTAATATTTCCCGTTTCAAAACTTCAGTGATTGCGTTGATGTGGGGCATCAATGATGTTACGGTTTATTTGTTTTTGCCTCGCATGCATCATTCCTTACACCAATGGATCACTCCGATTCCGTTTTGGGCAAGCTGTTTAAGGGAGAACGGTCCATGAGCTGCTCTGTCGGGTCTCGCTGTTCATGCACATCCAGTACAAACCTGTGTTTTTAAACCCGCTGCAGGGCATGGACAGAGATGCCTTCGAGAAGAAGTTCAACACCCTGGAAGTGGACTTTATTCGTAGTCAGCAGCTGTTTTGTCGCGATGTCCTGAAACTGAGCCCGGGGCAGCAGGCAGTGATCAGCAACGGCAGGGTAAGCGGCCTTTTGACGTTATTCGAGAATATCGACCCTTAGACGTCTCTGTAATAATAACAACTTTCCTCGTTGCTCCTCCGAGCCGCTGCACTCTGCACTGATTTTTCCCTCTTATGTTTTCGTGGAGCTCCCTTTTTTTTTTGTGTCGCCAAATCGGCACGAACGTTCCTTTTATAGGTGACAGGTGGCACAAACTGCCTTGTTCGTGTGTGTGTGTGTCTGCGGGAGGGTCTGTATGCACGCACAGAGCTGATGACTGATGTCTCAGCAGCAGGGATTCTGACAGCCGCGGATGAAGAGGGCAGCCTCTGAGATGGCAGTAACAATTAATATCATTTTACATCCCACTGCTGCAGTGGCAGGACTCCAGAAATAGAGGGGAGGAAAGAACAAAGGCCCCGTCACAGAAAAGCATGACTTAAAGTGAATGAAACGCCCTTGTTACAATCACACAGCCTTTTACACTCCCTTGGCAAGTAGTAAACGATGTAATACCGGCTCAGATAGGAGTCTGAGGAGCCGTGTTCCGACTGCATTATTGTCTTCGTTCCAGATACTCGGCCCATTTGAGGAGCAGGAAGAATTCACTGCGGAGGATTTCCAGCTGCTGGAGAAGATTACACGGAGCGCTTCTGCAGAGAAAGTCAAAGCTAAAGTTAAACTGATGGGAATGAAAGCAAAGCAGTACGTTTGTATTTTCCTGCATCCTCCTCCCCCGATGAAGTGATAATGACAATAGTGGTTATAATGTGTGATACCTATTGACACTTTCCTCTTGTGTTTAAAAGCAATCATCCGCCACATCAGTTTCTACTTAGAGTTTTAATTGATTTATGAGGTTAACTCGTTAACCGTGTGACATCCGTTTGATGAGGCTCCTCTGTTTGACCTCTCTCCTCATACGCAGCCCTAAATATATGATGGTGTCTTCTCCCCTCAGGGCCAGTGACTTGGTGATGAAGGTTGACGCCCTCCTCACCGCAGCCCCCCAGGGAGAGGTCAGGAGGGATGTCCACTTCGTCCAAGACAGCCACAGGTGGGTAACGTTCCGATGGATGGATGGATGGATGGACGAGCGCTGTGTCACCGCTTCGCTGTGCTGGTCTCCTCCTCAGTGTGCTCCTCCTCTCCCCGCGTGAGAACGAGGTCTTCTACGACGTCGTGGCCATCGTTGACCCCCTGTCGAGGGAGGCGCAGAAGATGTCCCATCTGCTGATCGTAAGCTGCATTCTTCTCCAGCGACCGCTGATGCCACAGGGACGCTTTAAAAGCACTTTCACTGAAAGTGCAAACGCTCAGATAGAACGGGTCACATTTCACACGTGGGTTATGATGAAAGATATTGCAGCTTTTCACTGTCAGTCGCTGAAATAGGGAAAGTGTCATTCTGAGCTTAAACATGTATGCGTATTCATTGCAGGTTATTTAGAAACTGTTCCCTCAGTGGGCCAACACTAATCAATCCCATTAGCTGTCTGCTGCGTTTTGCTGGAGGCTCGCCGAGGTGAAGAATTTGAGAACTTGGGAGAATATCAAAATATGACTCACCAGGCCTTTTCAAATCAAATCGAGTAACATGCTACTTACGTGTAAGTGCCTTTTTCGCTCGAGACTGTCTGAAAGTCTCTGTAGGACGAGAGTAACGACTGTGAGCTTCTTGCGGCCTTTTGTCCAGCGGAAGGCCGACACCCGGTAACCCTCTCGTGAGGCGGCCTCTACTTTTGCTGCCGCTCTGTGTAACTGGGTCTCCTCCTCTGTGACTCCTGCAGGTGCTCAGCCAAGTGGTCAACGTGAGACTGCAGGTGTTTATGAATTGCCGGGCCAAGTTGTCCGAGATGCCCCTCAAGAGGTAAGCTCCCGCCGTAATTACATTTTCCAGTTTAGTTTGTGCAGCCTGTGGCCGCTGCAGACTTAACATCTCTGCAGTGCTCCTTCCCTTTGTAAGAATATGCTGCGCTGATGTAATCTACTTAATAACACCACCTTATTGCTTGGGGCCTCTGCTGGCATCTCTAGGCAAATCGCTTACTGCTCGCACTGTTGTGGTTGAAGACGTGTAAAAAAAAAAAAAAAAAAAAAAAAGATGAATAAGAACATCAAATTAAAGGTTTAAATTGACCATTAACGTTCACACCGCTGATGTTAGTCATTATGTAATTTGCAGTGTTTTTTAATTTGATTTCTTCTAAAAACTGTACTTAGCTTCACCCTAAAGCATCTGCGAGGGAATTTTGTAACTTTATTGGCTCTAATCTGGCTTGTGTGGTCACGTGACTAAGTTTACTAAATAAAAACAAATGTCTACTGATTATACAAACATGGCAAATTTACAGGTGGTCTTAAATATCTTCATTTGAGTATATATTTTGTCAGTGAATTCAGCTCTTCACCAGATGCTCATCCTTTTTCAAAATGCTTCTTCACACCTCTCGTAGAAAGCTTATAAAGTTGTCTATGAAATATGCGTTGACAGATTTTAACCAACCCTCTTTGTGGACGTATTCATTCCAGGTTCATTTGATTTGTGCGCCCGGTTATGACTCCACGGTGTCAACAGGCGCACTTAAGAAAAGCAATTAGGTCTGTGACCGCTCTGAGTGAAAAAAAAAAAAATACAAAGAAGGGGGACCTTTCTGGTGCAAAACCCAGCGCACACACACATTTCTATTGTCCGAGCAGGAACCCTGGCGGTAATAGTATTAGATTCTTTACTTTGAGGAGATTGTATATTCCTAGCTGTCACAACAGAGCCTCTCTCCCTTGTGCCTGAAAGTAGACCATTTCACAATATGTCATCCTTTCAGTGCTTGCTGGATAGAATTGTTGACTCCAGTGGCAAAATGTCCTGCCGGACGTCCGCCGTCTCAGGACTCAAAATGGTCTCGGTTACTGTGTTAATTTGCTGTTATTTGCCGCACAGACGCGTTGTGATCCTTTTATTCTCTTTGCTTTCCCAGCTTCTACCGCTTCGTCTTGGAGTCCGACGTCAGTTTCTTGGGCAACGACACGGTGTCTCCTGGACCCCTCGCCCGCTTCCTGGAGCTCCCAGAATCCCCTCTCCTCACCCTCATCATGATCACACCGGAGAGCTGGATGGTGCAGGCCGTCCGCAGCCCCCACGACTTGGATAACATCCACCTCCAGGAGGTACCTGGCTTCTCAGTCTCCTTCTCGCATCCCACCCCCCTCTTGTTCCGTCTCCTCGGTAACCCGCGTTTTTTTTTTCTCCAGGTGAGCGGCACGGTGGCTGCAGAGTACGAGCTGGAGCACCTTCTGCTGGAGGGCCACTGCTTTGACCTGTCGACGGGCCAGCCGCCCCGAGGGCTGCAGTTCACCCTGGGCATGAGTCGGGACCCGCTCATGTACGACACCATCGTCATGGCTAACCTGGTCCGTAGCCTCACCAAGAGTTTTATTAGTCTTATTGGCTTCACTAGTGTATTTGCTGTTTGATGATGTCATAGAAGTATGTTTGGAACAGAATGCGTCCTGTGTGTATTAAATGCTCAGACCCCTGCCGTTTCGACCACAACAGGGATATTTCCAGCTGAAAGCCAATCCCGGTGCCTGGATCCTAAAGCTACGTGAAGGGAGATCGGAGGACATCTATCAGATTCTCTCGTGAGTATTCCCCGCCGTCTGCGGACTGTTTTTACCGTTTCCCGACTCACTCCTTATTGCCGTCAATGTCAATTGACAAAGGAACCTGAGGTAATGATTCTGATTAGGCGGCTTCACGCCGGCAGCCCAGCGTGAAGGTTGTTTTCAGCTACCTTTGCGTTTCACACCGGTAGCTATGAAACCCATCACTATGGCAACAAAGCGGGCTGCTGACACTGTGGCAGTTCAAGGTTTTGATGAGCACAGGGAGTTCTGCCGGCTACAGAGGGGAGAAAGACGAGTGGGAGGAGAGGGATGCTCTTAAAGAGAAGACGGAGCGAAGCGATGATTCAGCTGGTCACCTCCAATGCCATCCAACCCAGACAGCAAAATATCAGCAGTAGAATGTGTTTTCGTTTGGACGGCGTAGGTGTCAAAGGCTCCTTGTGCCAGGCCGAGTGCGTCGGCGGTTGTCTAATTTCCCCGGACAAAAGCGAAACGGTACTGTGCTTTGATGCGTTTTCGCACAAAACATAATTTCCCTCGCCTTCTTTTAATTCCACACTTAAACTTTAATTAGAATGTTCCGTGGAGCTTCCCACTTTGCTCTCAAACAAATCAAATTCTTACTCCTCAAAGGAACTCCTGCCTCGTTAAATCATTCCTACTTGACAGAGATGTAATGCTCTCTTTCTGTCTAATGGCTGACCGTGCATGTGAGTCTGCGTGGTCTGCTGTAGCACATTAGTCGTCCCTACAAACCCAGATATTTTCTTCTCCGGTATCCCCACGTAAGATTTAGGACACATACAGCCCTCGGCTCCTCTGGAATCATATCAGACGACTAAGATTTATTCCCCAATCCTCCAGGTGAAGCTAAGAGGTGATGTCATTTTTCACCTTGGCAGTGTCATTATTCTTGTGGTTAGCGGCGCTCTGCTCCGGTTAGGTGGCCGATCAGAGTCCAGTGGGAGTGCCCGCGCTCTCCGTTCCCCGTGCCTGCGTTTTCCTCTTCCCTCCCTGCTGCCACCGCGTCTCGCCTGGACAGGGATGGACGAGATGGCCGGCGCTCTCCTTCCCGGAGCACGCATTGATCTCTGGTGCTTTCTAACGCAAGCGCCTAAAGGCTTAGTTGCATCAGGGTCGGCAGAGGGGGCAAAACACGAGCAGCACCGGGGGCCCAATGAGGAGGGAGCATTTATCACAGTGATACAGGCCGTTTTTTTTTTTGTCCTTTAGTAAGCACCGCGGTCATAATGGCTCGCTGTGCATTTATAGGCCATTGCTCATCTCTTTCCTGAAGATGATCTCTGGGGGGGGTTTCACCAGGAGACCCAGCGGACCCTGGCGACCCAAAGACTCCCCCCCCCACCGGGTAAATCAGTGCTGAAACCGTTGCGGTGAAAGGGCCAGTGCTGAGCCAACAACACGGTTCAGTTTCTAATTAAATCTACCGGTGTATACAGCAGGGATGGGAAGTAGTGATAAACCATTGGTGGAGGGGAAGGAGGGGGGGGGATTCTTAATGATGATGGAGGGTAATCAGTGGCAGCTGTCCCAGTATCCGCTTTTTAAGTGCAATCTCTCCCCCGTCTGTCAGCGGCCCGTCCATCAGCTGCTGCTGTCAGCTTCACGAGCCGATGCAACGGTGCGCGTTTCCTCGCCGCTGTTGTCAAGGCTGAAACATGAGAATCAAACTCACTTAAGTTCACCATTGCATCGAAAAAATTAGACTGATCGGTTGAGTTGATCTGTGAGTGCTTATGTAATAACACGTGGGCACCAGTACGTGCTAATAGAGATATTTGCAGCGATGAACGGAGGTGCATATTGCAGCGATTGGTCTGGAGGAACGTGGTCAGCTCTGTTACACCTTTATTCTCCAGTTTGTTGATGAAGTTTCAGTCATCGAACGGGGTGTTGGACCAACCAGCTGCAGATCCATTCTACCACATTTCACAATTGTTTATTTTCATTCTCATCAGCAGTAAATCCGTTTAACACCTTTTTTTTTTTTAGGCACGATGGAGCCGATTCCCCCGCAGACGCCGGTGATGTCGTTGTTGTTCTCAACAGTTTCCACAGTAAAATCATCAAAGTCAGAGTGAGTTTTTTTGTTTCGCAGGATGTTTGCGTTCCTCACAGCGCTGGACGTTTTTCAGCAGGTCACACATTGAATGTACACCGTTTGTAACGAGAGTTTTATGTCGGCTTTTGCTTTCTGCAGGTGCAGAAAAAGGCAGAGAAGATCAATGAGGATCTGTTAAGTGAAAATAGTGAAAGCAAAGGCATATGGGACTCTATCGCAAGGTGAGCATTAAAACAAATCCAGCCCAAATGTGACCTCAGAGGGTTTAAAAGGCACCTGAGCTCACTGGCAACAACAACTTGTTTCTATTCAACAATTACACGTTGTGGTTTCAGGAGATCTTATTCCACCCCTCGATCCAGGCTGCATTATTATGCTGTAAGAGCTAGTCTTGCAAAAAATATGTGCTTCTGTAGGTATGTGTGCGTGTGTGCGTTTGTGCGTGCACGCCTGCATCTGTGTGTTTCCTGAACCCTTCCTAACCGTGTGATCCTGTCTCTTCACTTAATGCTCGCTGTGTCAAGTGTTTGGAGCACTTTTGAGAAAAGGTAGGCCGTGTTGCTGCGACTCATTTGACACCTAAAACTTCTGTCGACACGCAATGGCTTTGGATGCTTTTACAGTTAAATGAGATTATCTAACAGGATATAGTAAGAATGTAGTAGCTTTGTTTAAATGTCATCTCCCATTTCCGTGTGTTCCTTTTTGGCATTTGCTCATTGTCATTAATGTGGTCATACATGTACTGATTTTTGTCAGATATGATCCGATTTGTCCATCAACATAATTTGTATTAATGCCATGGCTGGTGAGCGCGACGTTTGGGCTCCCATTCAGTACCTGTGTCTGCAAAGACCAATGAAAAATACAGAGCTGAAAGTGCGTGGATGGACAAATGGATCTTAAACCTTTCGCATCGGCATGCTCCTGAACTCTATTATTTATCATCGGCTCCTTTTCAAAAACAAGAGTCAGACCCAGAAGCCACTGCAAACATCGACGGTGCCTAAATATTCTCCCTCAACTCTAAACAGAACCATAACATTCCCACTGTTAACATCGGGTTTGGAAATGTTGATCATAAAAATAAGTGACTAAAAACGCCATTCATCCAGAGTAACAAACAACACAATATTTGTGTTAATATCCATCAATTTTCTTTTCACACAACTCACGGTTCTATATATATATATATATATATATATATATATATATATATATATATATATAGAACCGTGAGTGTATATATATGTATATATATATATGTATATATATGTATATATATGTATATATATATATGTATATATATGTATATATATATATATATATATATATATATATATATATGTATATATATATATATATATATATATATACATATATATACATATATATATAACATATTTGTAAATGTTTGCACAACACATTAGTGGAGGGTTTGTATGAGCGGAGCAGGCTTAGTGTGGACACTGATTGGTGATCTGGTCTCTTGTTACACTCATTACTCTGTAACCTTTGAGGGCTTTGCTGTAGCGGCGTATCGATCCACACATGAATCGTGGATCTCTGCACTGGAGAGTCTAAGTGACACCGTTGTCAGAAATTCTCTCCTCTTTAAAGAGATATTTCATCTCTGGAGAGTAATAACGAGCCTGAGTGAAAATAGATTCTTCCTGCTATCTTTCTCTTTTGTCTTTGCGATTTTTCTTCTCAGTTTTGAGCATTCTGCCTCGCTCTCTTCTCCATGTGTGTCTGGGAGGAAGATGAAGGGGAAGTTTTCTCTCCGCCTGGGGAACTTTGAGGGTTTAATGTCCTTTTTTTATTCCACGCTCGGAGATCAGAAACGTCGGGGCCGCGCGGGGTGCGATACAGCGTCAGCAGGCCGGGTTACCTGAGGGAATCATTTAGGTTCCCGTTCAGGGAGGAGGGGGCCGTTAAAGTAGTCATAAGACCCTGCAGAGTGACCGTGGCGGGATTTTTTTACAACATGGATCTGGCATTTCCTCTCGCTGCCTGACTTCGGAGGAACTGAGAGCGCTTCTGTCGGAGGCTTTTAGCCGAATTAAAATAAGATTTTCACGTTTTGTAGCTCCATGGAACAGGATTGTGAGTTATTGTGATGAGGATGGTTTCCATGGTGAAGAGACCTGTGGTGATGGATGCAGCGTGGTAAAGGAAGGAAAGAAGATGTGAGGCTTTTGTATTTAGTTAATCAGTGAGCTTTTTTTTATGATTTAAAAAACAGGCATACTAAACAAATCCTAAGAATTACCGCGTATGACCGGGAAAACATTTGGCAATAAATCAGTAGCTCTCTGTCGAGTGATGGTTACTCATTTATTATCATGTACTTTATGACTGTAGACTGGATACTGTGGTCCAGTTCAACTATCATTTATTCTGGTCTTTTCTTGTTTTAAATTTGGTGCGGTGTACGTCAGCAGTCTGACACACACACACACACACACACACACACACCTACACACACACATTGTTTATGTCTTCAGATGATCCCCTCACAGAAGTCAGAGAGATATTCTGCTTCCAGCCTACAGAGTTGGAGGAGGCGCCGTCGGATGCCGTATGCTTAGTGTCGTCCACTTCTCAGGATTGACCCTGAGCTTTGTGGATCCTTCCAGAGGTCCAGATTATCTCGAGTGAGTCAGCCAGACAGGCTTTCACCTGAACCTGCAAAGCTGCTTATCAGAGCGTGGGGGGGGTTTAGTGCTGGGGGCCCTTAGTCACAGCAGGCAGATGTGTGTGTGGTGACTACACAGAAGCAGACCGAGGAAAGAGAGAGATCCAGAGTGTTTTCAGAGACACATTGACTTTATGCTTTACAGATAGGACACGTGTGCGTGTGTGTGTGTGTGTGTGTGTGTGTGTGTGTGTGTGTGTGTGTGTGTGTCACAGCTGGTTTTAGAGGACGTGTAGAGACCAACAATATGGTCCTCTCTCCTTTTTCCACCTCCGTCTCACTCACTGGTGTCTCTCCTGAGCCTCGGGGGGGCCGAGGCTGTGGTTGTTGTGGTTTGAGTTTGGGAGAGACACCATCAGCAGTCTGTCTCACCGACAAGGACACACATTTTGACTGCAGACACGCCCCCTCTCCAGCCAAGTCGTGCCTTCTGTCCGCAGAGTGCTTTGCCTCTCCTCAGTAGTGGGGAGTGTCCTTTTAGAGCTTCACATCTCTGCTGGTATCTAAAAAATCGTTTTAATGACACTCATCGGTAAGCTAGATGTTGATTACACTTACTCACATAAATGTATTCTGAAAGTTAGTGCCGATCAAATCTGTTCACTGTCTTCCAGCTTACAGTTAGGAACTTTGTCTCGCCATCGCCAACACTGTAAACGTCTCGCTGCTCACCCGGGACAACCTGTTCATCCTTTTAACAAAGGGTCGCGACCACATCACCCATCATCCACCACATTCTAGTTTGACCTTCATGTATGGAGAGCTCTTTTATAGCTCTCCATACAACAAATGTTGCTTTAGCAGCAGAACGACTGTTGAATCGCCTCTAAATCCTGCCTCTCCGTTACCACCATTCCACTAGCTGCTGCACAATATTGCATGCAGCGTTTTTATTTTTATTTTCTTCCCACTAACGTTTTCTGCTGAGCAACAACCTGCAATCCTGCAGCGCAGTCCTGTGTTCCCCTAACGGGTCTCGCGTATCGTGCTCTCCGTTGCAGCATCACAGGTGGGGTCTCCAAGAAGGACGATGGAGAGAAGGCAAAGGAGGACGTTCTGAACATCTTTTCCGTGGCCTCGGGCCACCTGTACGAGCGCTTCCTCAGGTGGGTCGCGTCCCCCCCACAAAGCTGCTCCCGTCCTCCACCCGCGCCGCCGCCCCTCCCCCTTCCAACACTGTTCCTCTTTGTATGTTTCAGAATAATGATGCTGTCCGTCCTCCGGCACACCGAAACACCCGTCAAGTTCTGGTTCCTCAAGAACTACCTCTCTCCATCTTTCAAGGTACTTCGCTCACATCACGACTTGTTGTGAAATATCTGCAGTTATCATTTTCTACTGAGCATCATTTAGCAAGATCTAAAGATGTAACAAGATTTTGTCTGTGAAATACTGCAGTTTCTCGCGTTCAACTGACCTCTTTTTTTTTATCTCTCTTTTTTTGGTCAGGAGACCATCGCTCACATGGCAGAGGAGTACGGCTTCCAGTACGAACTGGTGCAGTACAAGTGGCCCCGTTGGCTCCACCAGCAGACGGAGAAGCAGCGCATCATCTGGGGATACAAGATCCTCTTCCTGGACGTTCTGTTCCCGCTGGCCGTGGACAAGATCATCTTTGTGGACGCCGACCAGGTGAGGGTCAAACGCAGGCGACCTGGCTGAAAGTGGGCGTCTGCAGCGGGTGAAGTGGCGTCGTGTACTTGACGGCGTTCTCCCGCTCTCTACGCAGATAGTTCGGGCCGATCTGAAGGACTTGAGGGATTTCGACCTGGAGGGCGCTCCTTACGGCTACACGCCGTTCTGCGACAGCCGCGGGGAGATGGAGGGCTATCGCTTCTGGAAAAGCGGCTACTGGAACTCTCATCTAGGACACAGGAAGTACCACATCAGGTATGCTTCTGTAGAAAAGATAAAGGGGAACCAAGCAGCACACGCTTTTGCTGGGATTTTGTTCTGATGTTCTCCTATAGTCAAAGGAGTTACAAATAAATACAAGTCTAAAAGAGACCACACTGCAAATCATAGCATATCCCTTAAAATCATGAAAAAAACCTCTTCAATCATCTTTGCTTGTACATTTTGGTTGCGCTCAGTAAATTATCAATATGATTATTGGTTATTCTGCAAGAATACGGTTTTTCCTTTTATTTTCCCTTATTATTATTATTATTTTAAGTTCTGAAAATGACAGAAGGAAGAAGGTGCTCAGTTGACATGGGAAATTTCCCAAATTCTTTTGAGCAAGCTGAAATCCAATGAAACACACACCATTAGTAATTAAAAATAAATTGGACTACAATAAACTACAGCACTGCATTCATCCAGTTTCCATGGAGATTGGAGCTCACCAGTTCTAGTTGCAATTTTGATGGTTATTTCTTAAGCTTCAGACATCAAGGAGCAGGTCTGGAGGAAGCGGTGCGGCTCCTCGCAGGGCGCAGGGCACTTACTGCTCCCTTGTTGTTAATGTTGGTGGCAGCCGGCGGTTGAACAGAGAGTGCAGAACTCTAGAGGGATTCGGTATGATGCCAGTGTGCCACTTGGCTCTGTGGGGCAGCACCACAGCACAAAGGGTGAATGCTTTGCGTCAACGAGCCCCGGGAAAAGCACAAGGCACGCCTAAATCTACAAAGTGAAACCGCACAGCCGACTGGGTCGGGCTCGTTAATATGCCTCGTCAGATACAATTATCTGAACGCGGCTGAGGTATTTATCTGTGCAACGTCTCACAGATGCGTATTATGTCTTCTGCCTCTCCCCCCCCCCCCCCCCGTGTATGTCAACCAGCGCTCTATATGTAGTAGATTTAAAGAAGTTCCGAAAGATTGCAGCCGGAGACCGATTACGAGGCCAGTACCAAGCCCTGAGCCAAGACCCAAACAGCCTGTCCAATCTGGACCAGGTATGTAACTCCCAGACGACATCATCGCACTGTGTGATGCAGAGTTTCCACTTTCTTGGCACCTGTTGTGACTTTTACATTGAACCTTTTTTCATGTTTTGGTCTTTGGTGATATTTTCAGGACCTTCCCAACAACATGATCCACCAGGTTGCCATCAAGTCCCTCCCGCAGGAGTGGTTGTGGTGTGAGACGTGGTGTGATGACGCCTCCAAAGTCTCGGCTAAGACTATAGACCTGGTGAGTCCCGGGGCGATGGGATCTGCACTAATGCGGTAGGGGAAAGCTAAAGGGGAAACCTCAATTCAGTACATTATTCCTCATCAAATCATTTTGTCATTCTATTAAGATATTACCATATATTTTGTTTGCTTTCCTATTTGACTTTTGAAACATTTGCGTGATCAATAACAGTTCTGAAACAAACCCACGCTGAAGAAAAGCTTCCTTGGTCATAGAAGTGAACTAAAAGGACGGGGCTTGTTCCCAGCCACTAATGTCCACGAGGCGCTTGGCATTTAGAAGACAACTTGTAGTCTCCTAAACTAATTTATGAGATTACTGGCCGGCTCCAGCAGACTGCAATTGGACGCGTTGTCTCATCGTGGTATGGAGCTCCACTTGGTAATTCAGACAGAAGATGTCGGCTAATGGCTAAGATAATGAGCAATCAAATTAGGTTCAAATGCTTGTGCCCGACAGCGATGACAACAACAATATGGTTTCCTCTGAGAAAGTGGTGCTGGTGGTGCAAACGATGTGCCGTGTCTGCTCTTTTTCCATTTTCTTATTTTTCTTTTTGCTGCAGTGCAACAACCCAAAGACCAAGGAGCCCAAGCTAACGGCGGCAGCGAGGATTGTGCCCGAGTGGGTTGAATACGACAACGAGATAAAACGGCTCCTGAGACAAGTCCAGGAGCAGGACGGCACGGCAACACAAGGACAGACTCCTTCTCCACTACAGGAAAAAGGTTCCTAAAGAAAAACAACTTATTTCCATTTCCTTTATAAGACGGAAAAGTCCAAATATCTAATGTAATGTTGCGTGATCTTTTTTTTTTCTTGGCCAAATGTGTGTGTCTCTCTCTCTCTCTCACCACTCTGCTCATTGTCATCATTTCTCTCCAACCTCCACCCAAATCTCATCCCGGCAGACAACAGGCGGGATGAACTTTAGCGCCTGCCAGCGTCCCTCTGTGGAGGACGAAGGAGGCAGCACCTTTTTCCAGCACGCCTCCTGTGAAGCATTGGAGACAGACGCGTCCATCTAAACATAACCGCGGAGCGTTGCATCCCCAGACGGAGCACGATGGGATATTTTCAGAGATGCCATATCTGCTTCTGCAGTCAATAAGTCTTACAAAATTAACACACGACGGAAGTGTTAACTGTGGACTTGTGGGGTGCTGTCGGTACAACGGTCGGGGCTCGGAGAATCGGAGCCCAGGCTGAAGTCAATCAATTGTTTTTGTGTTTCCCAAAAAACGTCGACCTATTTTGCACTGATAATGTATGCAAAGAATAGAATGAAGGCACGTGTCAAACAACCTAATCTCAAGTGTGATGTTTGCTATTACAGAAGTTTCCAAAAGCTGATCATTTAGATGTTCTTAATTTAATGAAGAGTAAATTTCTCAAATATTCTATTAAAAAAATACATGCAGTAATGTTGTAACATTTGACCGTCACTTCATTTCTGAGAAGGGATAAACATTTTTTTCTTCTAGTTGATTTTTGTTCAGCGTTCTCTTATTTAATCTTTTATTGCATAAAAATGTGAACAGACAGTTACATCAAAAGATGGGTCTTAAAGGTACATTTTACATGCAGAGGAGCTTCTATCCTGCCTCCATGTCGCGGCTTGATTTTCCTCATCACTATCAAACAGGTAGCTAATTGCCTTTATTTTTTTCCATGCAAAGTTTGAATACAATGTAATCCACGTCCAGCTGTTTCAGTAAGTTGAAAACGTTTGGTAGAATTTGAATCATAATCACAGGTATCAGTTGGGGATGTTGCTTTTTTATGTCAGGAAAGATTCAACTCAATAAATGAGGCTTGGAAGGGTTTTAGTTTTTTAATTTAAAAAAATCCCAATAACTTCCCTTCTGTCCTCAAGTTACTGTTCACTAACCTGGCGCTTATACAGCAAATGATCTTCTGTCTGTCCCTAAAAGGTCATGTGACACTACAAGAATATCAGATTAAAGTTGCCCATCAAATCAGGAAGGATGTCAACATATTACGGTATGTTTACCTTCAGCTTCACTATGACGTTTGATTTGTTCAATATTCTAATTCCACCCGAGTTATTTGTCTCAGGAACAACAAAGTTGCTGCTGCTCAACCGAGCCCAGGGTTGTTTTTTGTCCATCTTAAAAAAAACAAAAAATACAAATAGGCTGCTGCTAACAGGACACCCATCGTTTACTATGCCTTATGAAACAAATGTTTATTATGGTATTTCGGGGAAAAAACAAATCCGTGCCCCAAATCAATAAAGTCTGTTATCCCCCATGTGGTCATTGAATGTTTGATTCACGCTCTGACCGACTAACAATGAACAAAAAAACCCCATTGCACCACTTTACGTATGAATGTAGAGTTGGCATTTCTAAATGCCATTTTTAAAATTGTCCTCCTGCAACCTTTGCTTATATCACACTTTCCCTGCACTTCCATTTAAAAAAAAGGTACATAAATAGGTCTTTATTTACATCTCAATGAACTCCATTCATATAAAAATAGAACTGTACCTATGTATAAATTGAATCTTAAGAATGGGTATCAATAGTGTGTACAATACTTGGAAAGGATGCTTGTGTTACACATGACTGTTAAAAGCAGCTTCACACTTGGCAGATGGTGGTTTTCCCCAAACGGAATTCAAAGTTGTATTATTCACCAACAAAGATGCATATTTAATTAAGGTCACTGAAGTAAAAAAGAAAACACACAATTTGCTGCACATCTTTGTGAGAGTCATTCCAGTGATCTCCACTTTAAATAAGATGGACCATGTGCTCCAGCTTTGCCGAGTATCGGCGTCCTCAGTTGTAGTGGAATTTAAAGTTGAAGGATCCGGAGCCAAACGGATTGAAGCCCTGGAAGCCCTGGTGGCCTCCGTGGAAGTGATGATGATGTTGAGCCTGCTGGCTCTCTGGATCCATGGGATCCTCCCCCTGGTCGAACTTTGCTCTCAGCTCTACGGGAAAAAGAACTCGTCAGTGCGGAACAACGGTTAGGTGTGATTTTGGAAATCAATCCCTCCATAAATTATTGCCATTTGTCCTTCAAAAAAATAATTCTGTAATGTAAATCAGTAATGAATAAGAAATGTATAATCAAAGTTCACAAAACTTTCTTTACATTAATTAAAGTAGGAAATTAAAATCTGTTGGCCTGAAAATGGGAGCCAACGTGGGGGGAAAAAGAAAGGCACTACCCGTTCTGTTTAGCACGTCATGTTTTTCCTTCTGCAGCAAATGCTCTCAAAGCGTATTTTGTTATGCAACCCTGTGTTGCATCACAATTTCACCTTAAATCCTAAAGCCAAACGGCAATAACAATTTCCACCGACTCAGCAGATGAAAAGCAACATGTCACCTGGGTCAGTGAGGACCTCTTTAGCCTGAGCGATGTCTATGAACTTCTTCTCAGCCTTCTTTTTCTCCTCTTCATCCTGGAAGTTGTCTGGATGCCACTGTTGCGCCAGCTTCCTGTAGGCTTTGATGATCTCCTTTTTCTGGGCCGTTCTGTGACAAAGGTGCAAAGCCACCCTCAGCTTCTTTTTAGGATTTACTACGAAACATCATGTGGCTTGTAGAGCAGTGGTTGTTAAACACATTTGTAAAAACAGAAGAAAAAATAAAACAAATCCCTGTCTGTAACATATAAACATACAAAACACCAGCCATGGGTGCCCACCTCTTCACTCCCAGGATCTTATAATAATCCCTCCTCTTCGACTGCTTGAGAAGCCGCTGAGCCCTCTCCAGGCCTTCGTTTATCTGCCGGTCATTCTCACTGTGTTTCGCCGCCGTCTCGTAGTCACTAATCGCTGAAAAAGGATAAATGGACAGGATCACTTCAGGTAGACATTATTCCAGTATTTCTCCACATAGCAAAAAGTTGTGTGGTTCAATTTTAATGCTATGAATGTTTTATTTGAAAGGGAAAAACAATGTGTGATTATGTGTAGGGAAGTTTGTAAATAACTGCAAATGATAAAAAATACAAAAAAGACTCAAACAAAGTACAGAAAAAGATGAGACATTTAAGCAACAATATCGTAGCATCATTTTTGACCGGTGTCTTTAGGAATTCTTTCTCTGAACATGATCACTATTAAATAAACTATTTCATTCACCATCGCTTAGAGATCTTGCCGCAGCAGCTGCAGGCTCTGTGAGTGCGTGTGCACCTTTGGGTGCTCTGAGGCGAAGGAACACCCTTCGGTTCTGACAGTTTAAGAGCCCAGATCAGGTACGACATCTGCTGATGGCTTCATGACGATATACGAGTGTTCCTACTGCTGACCTTTCTCTTTCTGCAGTGACGGTATGGATGAATTTAAGGCAGCTTGTTGATTATATAATCAATAAAACAACGGCTGCAGAGCTGTAATCTGTATCGTTTATGTTTTCTAAAACCGGGCTAAAAGTACCAGTAACCTCAAGTGCATGTCGATACATTTCAGCTCTGGTTTAGTAAATCAATGTATCATCGATCTTCACAATTAGAAATCAATCGTAAATAAAAAGAAAGTTCATCTTTCGAAGCCTTCGCCAGCAGACAGGTGAGGATTAAGGCTTCATGTCGGTTCTTGTATCACACCGATCTTATATGTTGCATGTACCAGTTTGCCTTTTCCCACCAGTCTCCTTTACTGAGCTTTTGCCCACCGGTTTCACTTTATTATACATTGCTTATTTATTGGATAGATGGCACGGATCATATTCAGGGGAGGTTATGATGACCTCGGGTCATGTCATCATAATGTCACTAAAAACACCGCCATCTCTTGCGAAATAAAGCCAAACTGTATCAACAAATACTGAAATGACTTCTTTGCTGAATGTGCACTTGTTTTTGCAATAATCAAATGCTGCCCACTAACTAGGATCTCTCATGAACAGCAGCATGCGTGTACTGCATGACATCATCTCTTTATGGGATTAACAACCTGTTATATCATTTGAAAGTCTCAGGTATTCTGTATAAATCTTTAGTTAATGTAATGCAAAAATCAAGGAGCGTTGGAGCCCGATGCAAGGGAAGAAGTTTTCACAGACATTTTTCTGGAAACCTTGATAGATGAGGAAAAGATCGGCCAGGTCTCCACCATTTGTGCCTACTTCCACCTCTGCTAGCGAAGGCTTCATGGAGATAGTAAGTGCGTGCGTGTTTTGGCACTACCGTTATGGCTTAAAGCTTGATTAACATGTGGTCATTTTGCATGACTTCAGCCAGCAGTGCAGCACCACATTTTGCAGATTGCACTTCGAACACGCTGTGCTTCACACTCAGTTCTAATTATATTGTATGGGATTAATGTTCTGACGATTGCCATTAGTTTTTTTTATGCTTTAAATGTAGTGGTTATGTACTTTCAACATTTTCATGGCAAAATGTAATTGGATGTGAGCAACCAGCACACTGCCAAAAATGGCAGTGTGCAAAAATGTTTGTATTACCTTTTTTTTTTTTTTTACCATTTTTATGTTACAAGGCCCCCCCTGTCTCACACTGCTCCCATGACGTCAGTATACAGCAGAGTTAGATAAAAGAAATTACCTGCAGTATGCCTGTCCTAATAATCCCTCCCTCTCAACTGAAATGAATAAATTGCAGATTACTCGGCTCAAAAGCAATTAGTTTGATCCGGGTTTCACAGTGTGGACGTTTGAACACACCGAGTGACAAATAAACGGATGTTAACAACACCAAGCTACATGGGGCTGGCTTACCGGCCTCGTAGTCCTCCTCCTGGATGTAGGCCTCAGCTCGGTCCTTCAGCACGTTGACGTTCTCCGGATCCAACCGGAGGACTTCTCCACACACCGACACGGCTCTGCTGCCCTGCAGGCCCTGTTCATCACACGCAAGCAGGAACAATTAAAGAAAAAAGGTGCATTGCATGTGAAAGACTTGTTGCACGGCATGGTAGCGGCGAGGGGTCTCACCTTCGCTAACGCATGGCACATGCGCTCCTTGGCAAGGAGAGACAAGCGGGGCACGTTGGGCTCAGTCTTCATCACGGCCTCATATTTGCTCACCGCATCTTCGTACCTAGAGCCGGAAGCAGGTGGGTGTTTCGTCAACGAATGCAGCATGGGTTATCGCAAAGACACTAAACACACACAGGTTTAGTCCCACGGGTCGGCTATCTTACGCATGTCACGTACGACCCGTTAGAATTAATGGCGTGGTGCCAGTTCAGGAGATCAGAAAGCGGGAGGTTGAAAGAGAGAAAGGCTTCATCCCATCGCTAACACAACAGCCTAAAGACACGTACCTCTCCTCTTGGATGAGTTCCTCTGCAGACCGGATCTGTTTGTTCAGCTTCTTGACCTGCTTGTAATGGCTGTAACACTGTTTGTGATCAGGGTCAAGCTTCAGGCACTCACGAACCTCACTGCAGATCACAGGAAAATTAAGACATATTAGCCGATGAAGGTGCTACATTGACCGCTTCTGAAAAAAGGACAAAAAACAACACACTTTATAATAAAAATCATTTGGTTTGGACTTTAAGGCAAAACAAGACATCTTACACGGGGTAAGAATGGCAAGAGAGGCACAGTTTCATGCAAACACCTCCATGTGTTATTACTAAAATGAAAGAGACTTTGAGTGATTTTCTACAGAACTGTTGCATTCATTGTAAGATTTATTTTGTTATTTGTATCCAGCTCCTCATCACATAAAAACAAATGCAAGAAATATGTATCCATGAATATCCCTCCTTGTTTAGCCATCCTCACTAAACTGCACTCATACGATATGAAGTAGAGCTTTGCTTAATGGCGTCTACTAAAAGGAAATGAATGCCATGTTAGAATCTGGGGAACACCTCGGTGATCGGCGAGCCGTCTCCTGGTGCAACTGTTCCTTTCTGATACTTGGACCGCCATGATGTCAAGCCGTGAGACAGTGTGGGAGCCTTTAGGAAAGCAGTCTGCCAGCGAGTCTTACTTGAGGGACATCTCGTGGTCTCCGAGATTGTAGTAGATGGTGCTGAGTTTGTAGAAAGCCAGTGTGTTGTCATTCTTTAACTTGGATGCGGCTTTGAGGTCACTGACGGCTTTCCCCATCTCTCCCATTAGAATAAAACACTCCGCTCGCATCTCCCGAGAGGCCGCGTCCCAAACGCAAGTCTGTGACGGGCAGAAAATATCTTACAGACGGCAGAGCCACTGGTCATACAAATGCTCAGTCAACACCACGGTGATTAACACGGACAATGTCACGCTCGAGAAGAAATCGGGAAATGCTGACCAGGTACGTTTGTTCTTACCTCAATGATGGTGTCGAGCTGGGCAGCAGCGGTCCCATAATCCTGGCTGTTGAAGCTGCTGCGCGCCTGAGCCACCAGACGCTGAATCTCATCCGCCTTCATCAGCTGACTCTGGGCTTCCTTCTCCTCTTTGTCGCTGGGGTTGGATTTCAGCTGGAACATCGTACGCTTAAGTCATTAGAGTGCATTCTTAAGGTGCTGATTAAAGCAGTCAATCAAGAAAGACATTTAAGTGAAGAGAATTTATTCCAACAGGAGATCTTATCTTTCTGTGGAGCAATCCTTAGCATTCTCTAAACCCATTACATCACAATCGTCCTCATCATAGAGGTCATCCTATTCCCAACAGCAATTGTACGGTTTCCTGGAAGCTAAGCTTAGGAAGGAAGCAGAGTGCATGCAAATGTGATGCATTAAGGCCAACGTGTGGACTGCTGAAGCAGCAGAACAGACAGCGCGCATCCTTCTGCTTTAGATCCGCAAAATGTGTCCCTTGTAAAACGGTACCAGCTCAGTTGTGTCTTTTCACCCCTGCTGGGAATGTAGCCTCTTGACCTCTTCAAAAAGGGAGAAAGTTTCACCTGATTGCTATCATATACTCTCTATTTCACAGGCACTCACAGAAAGGAACAGTTTGACTTGTATTAGCTTAGTAAAATACAACCCCGACAGTTCAGCAGCCTGGAGCACATTGTACTCGTGTTATATTACAGCCGGACAAACTCACGTATATACAAATAGAAGGCTAACCCACGTGTAATGGAAGCCAATTAAAAGCCGACTGGTAAATATTTGTGGTATTCAGGTTTATGAAGCTGCAGGCTCACCACATGCCCTCGGCACAAAAGGGGACACAGACGGTCACTTTCAATCCCCCACATAAAAGACACCCTTCATGCCTCTCTGCCTGCACCACCGCCTCCCCTGAGAATTGAGCAGCTCAAATGGAAAACTAAGAATTAATAGCAGACATTTTATGTCTTCTGGGAGTGTTGTGTGAAATAGCCATTCTAATGGAAAATGCATTAGCAAGCGCCAGTCTTGATCTTCAACAAGCACCTGAAAATGAGAATTCACTCAAAATGTTATCATCCCCTACATCTTTCACTTTAGCGTACGGATCCAGGGCATCTCGGTTCTCTAACGTCTTATGTGCCTTTAAGTATCTGTTTTTAAACTTCCTCTTTTCTAGGTTTCAAAGCAATAGAATTCACCTTTAAATAACAAAACATATCGCACGGTCAACCTTCAAACATAAATGTACAGTATAGTGAAATTAATAAAATAAAAACCTTTATTATTATTATTATTAAGAAATAAAAAAGTATGGCCCCCATTTCAAATATTTTTAAAGACAAACAATAAACGGATCATTTAAGCTTCAGATTAGATTCCCTTCAACACCAGGCTACAGATCAACACTGACACCTGCTGGTGATCTCTGCTTATCACACAGAACAGTGACTTTAAACCGGGTACTTACCACCTTCTTAAAGTCACTCTCTGCCTCATCCAGTCCCCCCTGCTTCAGAAGCAGGTTTCCTCTCTGAAGGCGAGCCTGTGGAGACAGGAAGAGAATATCCTGTGATACCACAATACAACTAAACATTCTGTAGACTGGGGCTGATTCTTTTGCATACAAATAAACCAATGTTTTGCTTTTGCTTAGGTGAGTTCATTTTGTGATAAATGTCTTTAAGTCTACAGTACAAAATAAAAACCTGTGCAATGTATGTGTAAGCGTCTTAGACAGAGTGACAAACATGTAAAATAACTCACAGATGTGAAGTCTGGTTTGAGCTCAATAACTCTGCTGAGATCAGGCAGTGCAGACTTTGACTTGCCCATGGCCAGAAACACAGTGGCCCTCCTGTAGTAGGCCATGTAGTTCTTAGGATCTCCATCTGACAACACGGAGACAAAGGCAAACATGACGCTGCTTTCCATGTCACGTCTTTAAGCAACGTTAGAAACTCACTCACCCACAGCTGCGTGGAAGTGAGACAAGGCATCGGCTAGCTGGCCAGCGGCGAGCAGCTTCTTCCCCATCTCCATGTGACTGTCCACTCCTCCATCCCGGCCGCATTTCACTCCTGCAGAGACGGTTCACACGCTGACATCAACACCGACCGTCTGTGAGGTGAAGTTACAAGTCTCCAATTCCCGAGGTGCTGACGTTAATTAACCTTTAACGATGAGAGAGGGGATACGTCGGCGTGTCGCGTTAGCTACAAGCTAGCTGTCAGACGTCAGGCTAACCGTTGAAGTTAAGCTTGCGGTTAGCGGCGCGCGTGCGTAGCGGACTGCTTCTCGGCGCTTTGACCCGCGAGCTGTCGGTTAGCACAAGCGATTAGCGGGCGTAGCGTTGGCAAAGTGCCATTAACTTCACCAAGTTAGCCAGCTGCCATTAACCTCACCAAGTTAGCCAGCTGCCATTAACCTCACCAAGTTAGCCAGCTGCCATTAACCTCACCAAGTTAGCCAACGTCACGTCAACCGCTGACTTTAGCCGCACGTCGCAAACTGGCAAGCAGACTGGCTAAAGCGTGGCCGGAGCTCTAGTTAGTTAACGTTAGTTAGTTGGTGATCTCGCGCGGACGTTTCCTTACCTGCGTATCTCATGTCAATCAAAACAAGAACATATGGGACGTAAGTCAGCAACTTGTTAGCGACATGGTCGATGGAAACCATGTTTTAGCCTCGCAGCATCAGACGCGTCCACTTCTCGTTGTCTCACACAGGTCAGCAGGTGTGTGTTTGTGTGTGTGTGTGTTTTTTTCTCCGTACTAACGTGTCGCTTTATTCTCAACAGTCCCATGTGTTGGCCGCTATTTATTCGGCATCGCTTCTCCCGGTCACCTCCCGGACCAGCGCACTGAGTCGGGCCGGTCGTGTGTGGCTGTGATTGGCCGGATGGTTCGAGAAGCCCCGCCCACACCCGTTGGTTCAACAGAGAGAAGCCACGGCAGCATAACATCAGGGTCTGCGTTGTTTTTTCTACACTTTTAAGGAACCACGGATGATGGCAAACGGCGAGCTGATCCTCACAAAGCAGTTGTGTCCAGGGGCATGGGGCAAATTGATATGCTCAATATATGTCAGACCACGCATATTCTTACCTGACCAGAACTTATGTAATCATTATTGATTTATTATTCTCAAAGTTCCTCTGGTTTTAGGGTATGAACCAACCCCTTTTAATCCCGTTTTGGGGACTTGAATAGCACACAGCCAGTGTTCAAAATATAAAAATGCTTATGGAAATAAAGCCACACACACAGTTTATTTCACATACAAGTACAGGTACACAGAATATTTGAAAGAGGTCACACATATGAATCTGTAGTTGTTGTTGCGGTAGAACTAGTGATCCCAGAGATGCTGCTGCTGCCGCCACTGGTGGTCCCAGATTCGCTGCTTCCGCTGGTCACCGTGCGCGCTAAAGAAACATTTTTTTTTGAGGCAACAACCTTGTAGGCGTTAGGGACGTGGTAGTTGGGGTGTCCTTTTGAGCTGTGAGGTTCAAATTTAATAAATTGTGGTTATTTGTCTGGAGATAATGGAAATGCTGGAAAAAAATGTCAGAAAATGTCAGAATTTTACCTTGAGTTGCACCCTTCCCTCCCAGCAACTGTACTGTAAATAAGGCCTCCAACAACAAGCAAGCTGGAACCCGCCCAACCGATAAAGACACCGACGCCTATTTCAAATCTAGCAATGAATACAACAACCAAATATTAGTATACAATTTCTGTAATTATTATTACCCCTGGTAATTATTGATGTATTATACAACATGGGTTTATTGTGTCCATGTCACTCAAACATCATACGTACTTTTGAGCTCTGTAGTTTGGGTTTTGAAATTCAGCTCTGATTTTGTTTCCATAATAGGAAAATGCGATCATGGAACACAACCCTAAAACAACAAGAACCTGTTGATGTTAAGAAGAACCTGATATGTATAACTTCTGCCAAATGGTCCGTATGATCTCCTACCTCCAATAAGGTAGTTCATGCCCCCAGCGAAGGTCACTCTCGCATTAACGATCTCTGATCCACCAACCTTCGTGCACTTCATTCCCACTAAAACCAGAACTGATCCAAAGAAAGCCAGGATAATAGCGATGATGATGAGAGCCCGGCACATGTGAATGTCCCCTGTAATACGCAGAATACATTAAAACGCGCGGGAAAAAAATATGTTTTTTGCTTTTTATCCATCATCATATCTTGTACTCAAGCACATTTACTTACAGTTCAGAGCAAGCATTGAGGGAATTCCCTTGCAGTCGGATACTCCGGTCGAATCTGATACACAATCCTTCCACAGGTTGGAGAAGTAGTTTGAGGTGGTCAACACTATGCTGTCTACCTCAGACCATGTCCAGATCTCTGTGGGCATCGTGGAACACACCAGGATCCATCCCGTTACGCAGACAACAAAGCAGCCGATCTCCACGTACATCACCACAGTCCTGTAACTCATGGCTGTCTCCAAGTCGAGTCTCTACACGGAGAAAAGTTCAATCCCACGGCTCCTGGACACCAACTGTGGGGCCCCGCAGGAAACACACCCCCAGAAGGACAAACCTGGTTTGTGTACATCATCACATGTTTTGCCTTGAACTTTGATTCCACTGTTTTGTGATGGGGACATGTGGTTTGTTGTTAGGACAATACACGTGAGCCTAGCATGGGCTCAGTGTATCATTCAGCTCCTACTGCAGATGCTGTGTTAAAGTCTAAACATGCAAACAAGGCAGCGACAAAAATATTTCAAAATCATGACACTTTTTTGTTGCACGGAAGCGTACACTCACATTTGTGTAAAAGATTTGTACTGCAAATGTGTTGTTGCAAAATGTTTATATATTCAAATACAAACTTAAATACATTTAAATACATTTTTTAAATACAATTTATTTTTGAAAGATTTTGTCGATATTAAGAAATAATGAGGTCCCCGAGGTCCAACTGTAGGTCAGCCACAGACAATTCTTGTGCATTTCCTTCTAATAAGGCAAAATATTGAACTAAAAAAACAGACTGACAGCAGCAATCATCAATTCACTAATGAATTGTGAAATAGAGGTTATATCTATAAGCAGAAAAAAGAGTGTTATTTACTCAGGCTCCATTCTGTGCTTTTGCATCCCCTCTATTCTCACGCCTGCACACCGCAAAGTCAACAGATTATTCACCCTACGACTATTTTACAAATGAACTATTTGTCCTGATTTGACCATAATTGTTTTCAGGCACTACGTAAAAGTTTAAGGAATGTCTCGGTATGAAACGTCCCATTCACATGTGATTTTGGCAAATATTTCTTTGCGAGTGAACCCCTGAAACTAGACAGCCATGGTCAAAAACACCAGAGGGTCAAAGTAAATCTTAATTACAGCTTTCAAGCTCTGAGAACAAAGGCTAAACATTGACATACATGGAGGTCAATGAGTTGTTCCTTAAAGACTGAAATAAGGCCTCAGAGTTCCTATTAGTCATGAGTTACAATGAGCTGAACACTTAATGGACGCTGAATACGGACAAACTGGCAAAGAGAAACTACATCGAACCCTCAAAGCTTTTACAGCCTTTAGCTAAAAAAACAAACAAACAAACAGAAAAGTAATTATACCTCATTGACCAAAACCGTTAAAAAGTCAATAAACACTCATGCAATAAGGAGGGAAAAACCAGCTGACCCTCCAGTCAGCAACAAAGGGAAGTCTTTGCAGCCTGAGTCTCGAGTTAAATCCGTGATACTGATCCTTCACGGATTGGAATAGTTGGTAACTGTGGCGACCGTTCCATCAAGTGTGTATATCCTCCAGTATTGCCTAGTAGAAGACAACAGCTCCCACCCAGAAGTGATAAAAAATATAGGCCAATATCTCAGGCGCAGGAGGCTAAACATGGATTGTGTACATCATCAGATCCCACTTTGATAATGTGTGTTTTTTTTTGTGAAACGCACATGATTTCTGCCAGATTATCATTAAGAGCGAGGCTGCTTTTTTCTTGTTTTCACATGTGTCTCTCCCTGAAATGAATAAAAACAGGGATAGCAAGTTCAATTTGAATTACCAGTGAAATAGTAAACAGTTCTTTTCCCAAGCAAAGCCATTCGCCTGCTTCTTAGCATTCATAATAATGCAGTTATAGAACTATTGTCGCTCCATTATTATGAATGCTAAGAAGCAAGATTCATCCATGATGCTTTGGTGTCAGTGACACGTCAACTCAGCCTTGGGACAATGATCCCCTGGAACACATCTGGCCATTCATTATCATATTTTTATTATTATTAAACATGTTAGCTGCAAAACAACAGTAACAAGCAGACATAAAAAAACAAACCTCTTTCCACAAAGTTGACAACATCATTAAAGCCACAGGAGTATAACAGCAAAATACATTTGTCGATAATGCTCTGATGAGAAAGTAGAGCTTTTTCATTCTATGCGCTACACAAATGCGTCTCTTTCTGAGATGTGGGTGCGTGTCGTCTGAGAGAGCCCTGAGATCCTGGAGCTTTTTGATAGTTGTGATCCCCTGTAAGGTCCATTCTGCCGGGAGGCTCTGTAGTAACCGCTGTACATGGTTCTTCCTCTGGAGCGCGGGGCCATGTACGTGCCTCCTCCATAGGCATAAACCACTTTACTATAAGAACAAAACACTTGCATGTTCATAATGTAGTACATATTCACAGAAAAAAAGGGTTATGATGAATGAATTTGAATACCTTTTAGGAAAAATGACACGGTAGACGGTCACGGCGTAAAAAATACCCCCTAAAAGGATTAAAAAACATCCCACCAATCCTAGAAATATGGGAGGTCCTAGATCATAGCTGGAATTAGTTAAATGAAAGACACAAAGTTAAGATAACTCTTACACATTATAAGTAGATGTGTTACTGTGTAAATTAGGTGATATTGTGAAGTACATAAAAAAGTACCGTAATACTCCTGGCCCTACCCTCCCAGCAAAGGCTGTTCTGGCCACCCTGTTGATGTATAAGCAGTAGGCCGAAACATCCGACACACCTGCATGCAGGAGTGTAGATGAAATCAAGAAATAATGAGGTAATTTACAGCAACAATGATTTCTGTGTTGTGTACTCACATCCAGCAATGTGAAACAGCGCGCCGGCGAGAAGCAGTTTGTCCTTGATTTTCTGAGCGCCACCGATGTAAGTGCACTCCATCCCAACAAAGCAGAGGATAACAGCAACGAAACCAAGAGTTAACCCGCACATTAGCAATCCTCGTACCGCCTGCACAAAAGCTGCGAGAAGAAGAGATGATGACGAAAATGATTCCAACTTCTAGGAACAACTAACATGCTGATGTATTTCCTTTTCGGTTTTGCAGCACGTGGTGTACTTACGCTTGACACTCCAAAGCACGGGGAAGTCTCTACAGTTGGTGACGGCCGTGGAATCGGTGTAGCAATCCTTCCATAAATTGGACCAGTACCACGCCACTTTGATGATAAAGGACCCTCCTTGTCCTCCTAGTTGGCTGGTCCTCCAAAAGTCCATGGCCATGGTGCACAGCACAAAGACCCATCCCAGCGAGGAGATCAAGAAGCCGAGTACTTGGATCAGGCGTTTCCCCATTTCTGAAATCACCCGATCAAGCCAGGTGGCCTCGGCGCAAAAAACACACCGAACCTCTAGTCAGTGGTAAGCGGGATGACGAGTCATTTTGTGCTCCAGGAGACGATGACATTGTGCCGTGTGCCATCGCTGTTGATGAGGGCTCTGTGCAAGTGTTTGAGATGTTTACTGTAAACCTTTTGGGGTGTGCCGCCCACTGCAGAAAGTTCTCTCCGACTCTAGCTACTTTTTTTGATTTTTTTCACCCACTTGTAATTTACCGTTACATATGTAGTATGTGTTTGTTGTGACAAACGCCACGCTTGTAACCACTTCCAAACAATTGCAAGACTTCGTTGTGATAAAATGGAATTCTTAAGAGGCAATAACACAGAGCGTTAAACTGCTGCCCTGTGCAGACGTGATCACTGACTAGGACAAATATATGCTATATACCGTGTGCTGAAACTCAATTCTATCTTTTATCTGTCTTATTGCTACTTATATACTAAACAAGATCATGGTTTATGGTTGTGTAGTGGAAAAAAGATAATCTGTATTTGACACTGTTTTAGATATTGTGATCACAAGTTAACATGTTCAGGCTACTTACATTCAAAGATTCAACCACAAAACGAACAATCTGGTCAAATCCTGCACCCGTTTTTGATTTAGCTGTTTAATTATAATACATTTAGAATCATAAAATTCAATGACCACTAAAACAAACAATTACCAAATACAGAAGTGGTCTGGTGTATTGAAAATAAAAAATCTTTAGAAAAAGAAAAAAATGCATCATACAATTTAGACCTCCTGAAGAAACATGTAGAAATTCAAAATCCCCCTCCCCGAAGAGCCACGAATTATTGTATACAAACTGTACAAAAGCTGTTTTAAAACTGCCGACGGGCATCAACTATAAGTGTTTATTCACATCCCTCACACATATGCATTCTTGTCAAAGTGCTGCGTCCTGGAGGAGCTGCTGTAGTCTGGAGGCGGCCTCTGGTTGGCAGACTTTGCCTGGCCTCTCGGGTAGGACGAGATATGAGAATGAGAGACAGCACCGTTGTAGATATAATTCACTTGACTTTGGCTGGAAAAAGAGAGAGAGAGAACATAGGATTGACTCCATGACTTTCGATTAAACAGTATTGGTTCATTTCTGTATCTATCATGTAAATGGTAGCATGTGTCACTGAAAGCACCTTTTGGGAAAAGAAGCCGTGATGGAACAGCAGAGCATGCTGCCTCCGAGGATACAGAGGACAGAACCTGACCAGCCGATGAAGAGAGCAGCTCCCAGTTCATACCTACGGACAAGGATCAATAGTTGCTGATGAACATCATTTTTCTAAATGTTTTTATTTTAAATCCCTGAAATAACGAGAATTGTCTTACTTCTGTGCAATATACATTGGGTCAAAAAACTCTGTGGTTATTCGGTGGGCATAGAGGGAGCATGCTGAAAGTGAGCAGAGCCCTGAGTACAGCAAGAAAAAGTCAATGTAATTACACTTCATATATAATTACAGGTATTGCTGGGAGGATTTTCAATCTACTTACCACTAAGAATAAAATTCCCACCGGCAAAGCAGGCGATCCTGGCTTTGTTTTTATCGTTTCCTCCAATTTTGGTGCATTTCATTCCGACAAGGGCTGATATAGAACCAAAAAAACCCAGACAGATAGCTGCAATCATCAATCCCCTGCAGGCTTGAATGTAGCCTGCGAATGTAAAATAGAGGTCAAGTGTATATTTGGTCAAAAAGAGTATTTTCGGGGCTCCATTCTGTGGTTTTGCATTTCTTGTAGTCTCACATCTGTACACCACAAAGTCAATAGGTTATTGATCTTGTGACCAATTTACACCGAACGCAAGGAAAACAATTTGTCTGAAGTAACTCTAATTGTTTTCAGACATTTTGTTGTAGTGCAGGAAATGTCTTAGAATGAAGCGTCCCATTCAGATGGGATTTTGTGGCAAATATTACCTTTAAAGTTGACCCCTGAAAGTAGTCAGCCGTGGGAAAAAGGACCAGAGGGTCTGAGTAAATCCCCCTCATAGCTTTAAAGCTCATAAAAGAAAGGCTAAACATTCACTTGTTTGGAGGTAAACGATCCTTGTTCCTTAAAATCTTGGATTTAGCGTTTCTACTGGTCCCGAGAAGCAATGAGTCTCAACTTAAATGTTCTTCTAAAGTTTAGACCGAGGAGGAGCTGAACCTTTGACAGGGTCCTGAAAATTGAGGATGAGTCAGCCAGCACTAAAGACACCAACCCTTTCAGACATTAACGTATGCTCTTTAACAGAAAAACAAATAGGAAATAATCCCGACATGATTAGACATGTACAACACGGTCATAATCCGTAAAATAAATTATTGTTTGGTTGTGTTTATTTAAGGTGAATTCTTTCCTATAAAACAGTACCTGTCATGGTAACATGTTGTTCAGAATCGGAAGCCATTTATTGCCACATATGTTACACTTAGAGGAATTTGATGTTCGTGATTATATAAAGCAGCAGTTACATTTGAAAATAATAGCTATAGTAAATAACAATTAAAAAAAATTAAGATAATAACATTCTTTCATCAACAAATATCAGACCACTTTCAGGCTGGCTTTTCTACAATATACACCTAATGATGAACATTAAGTTAAAAAAAAATGTAAAACAGTCACTTAAGAAAATACTTATTTTGCATAATTTCCAGGAACCTTTAATAGCACGTTTAGAGACTTATTTCCATATTAAACCCATGGAAAAGAGGAAATTAGCACTATGAAAAAGAACATTTGAATACGTCCTGCCCTTGAATGACTTTTGAAAGAAATCCTCCGCAGCTCAATCGTTCTTAATAGATCACAGATATATGCCTGTGAAACCACGGTGACACATCAGTGTAGAAGCATACTGAAGTTATATATTCAGGACCTTTAGTGAAGCACCTCAATTACATACAATACCACAGCATATACATGTGAGATGTTCACTGACTATATTTCTTTCCGACCGCTCCGTTAATGTAGACGAAAGCGCGAGAACAGATACGCGTCGCTGTGTGTGTGTTGCCATGAAACCCTGACCCCGGTGCAGCTTACCTTCCAGCTGGAGGATAGTATGATGTGGTCGGCAGTGCAGAGCTCCGATGGCATTTCCAGCACAGTTGTTCCACAGACCCTGCAGCACCCAGGTCGCTGTGATGACTGAGGATGCCCGGCTGGTGGCCCTCCATTCATTGGACACTGTGGCCCCAATAGTGGCGCCCAGCCCGGCCAGGCCGCTGACAAAAGCCAGAATCTGCAAGCCCGACATTTGCAGGTTTAAGATTGGTAAACTTTCTTTCAACAGATTAAAAAAAAGAGAAATTATATGGCCCCAGAGAGGCAAATTACACTGTAGACATGTGTTTCATTGTGATGATTTACAGATTGGATATTGCGCCTGCGTCCCCGGTGACGAGGGATGGAAAGTTAGATAACAGGAGGGAAGTACTAGCTGGAGGTTATTCATTACTTTAGGTAAGCAGCATTCGAAACGCCTGTTTTGGTCCAGAAATAAGGTCTAGTACCATATTAACACTAAAGAAAATAATCAGTAATCCTTAAAAAAAAGAAGCAATGTGACAAAGTCCAGTTTTTTTTTTTTTGCACACGATGTTTAGCAACTGACTGATTAACATTCTTGTTGTTTTTCACATTTACTGTTCACTTTCCCACGCGTGAAGAGAGTGAGTTCTGATCTGATACTATGATAACTAAATACCTATAAAATAGATCTAAATATTGTACTATTTACTTTGATTTAAACAAATGATAGAATGACATATAATGTTTGGGATACACAGAACATGTGTTGTGATTGTGTGTGAACTCGATTATAGAAAACAAATTAACACCAACAGTTTCCACATTGGTAAACAAAATACAAATTGTGATTCAGTGCATTTGACAGAAAGTCAATATCAATTTGCATTTAAGAATATAGGTTGAACTAATAATTAAATTAATTAGGTAAAATTGAGAGCAAAAACTCTTTTATTTTATTTTAATAGTGTATGCACTACAAGAATATTACATTTTGAGTGTTGAAAAGTCCTATTATATAATATAATACAAAATAAAACAATTTCAGGAAAAAGTTAGGACGCTACTCTGGCATTTGCAATTTGCATTACCATTACCTAAATGATGGACACTTCCATCAGCCAATCCCAAGGCGGGAGGCGGGGTTACGCTCCGTCCCGCTCACCTGACAGATGAGCCGACCCGGCTGTGCGTCCTGTGAGGTAATCCGGCCCTGAACGTCTGCAGGAGTGATATTGACAGATATTGGAGTTAACGGCAGCTGTTCCGTCAAGGGTTTTACTCCTCTGAGTCTATACCTCCCCCCCTTCCCTCCCCCCCTCCCACTGCCACCCGGCCTGCAGAGAAAGTCCTCAGGTTGCGTTCACTGATGGGGGGCACGGAACCACTGCAGAAGGAGGCGAGGGATAATCCGTCAGCTTCAGCTAATCTTCTCTCCAAGATTTTCTTCTGGTAAGAAAAGCGGCCCGCAGTGACGGCCGTGTTTGACGTTGATTGAACGGAGAGCTCTCGCGTGTGACACTTTGTGGTCATTCAAAAGACAGGCTGTCCCCCCGGATGCGATGAGCTGCCGAGCATCCGTCTGTAAACCACACTGTCGCCACACAGAGCTACTGTGCTGTTCAGTGGTTTCTTCAGGGAAGTAAGAGTAGTTACTATTATAATGATTACAGTTGTGTAGCACTAATTTGCAAAATGCCCCCAAATATATATATTGGGCTAGAGTATAGCGGGGTCCATGTGACTATGGGCGACTGTGGGTGAATGGGGATCACGGTCGTCCTCCAATCAAAGGGTTGGCGGTTGGATCCCAGGCTCGGCTAACCCGCATGCCGATGTGTCCTTGGGCAAGACACTTAACTCAACGTTGCTCCTGTAGCTGCAACTACAGCGTGTGGATGTTAGTTACTGATGGGCAGGTGTCACTGTGTGTGGTAGCTGCTGTCATCAGTGTATGGATGGGTGTGAATGGGTGAATGATGTCATGTAGTGTTAAAGCGCTTTGAGTGGTCGGAAGACTAGAAAAGCGCTATACAAGTACAGTCCATTACCATTTACCCTGCCCTTTGCAATTGGGTTCTCATATGGACGTTTTGTAAGCATTCTGGCAACTAGATTAATGATATAAGAACTGTGAATCAAGTCAATTTTCACGGTCAGTTAGAAAAAAGATATGGAGGCCACGCTGCACAGTTAAACTGTGTGTTGATGTTCCCGCTCATACAGGTCGACTACTTCCACAATGAACAGCATGCATTCATGTCCTCTCTTGAAAACGTTCTCTCAAACGTTTTCTCAATGACCTTTTGACTACTGAGCATATTTATATGTTACTTTCTCTCCAGTTGGCTGAATCCCTTATTCAGAATTGGGTACCAAAGGAAATTGGAAGAAGATGACATGTATAATGTTCTGCCGGAGGACGCTTCACACAGACTCGGGGAGGAGCTACAATGGTAAGACTTTTACGATATCTCTAGCTTTATTTGTCCCCATTCTCACCAGCATTTATTGCTGATCCTCAACCATTAGAATGAGGTGGTGTTGTACCATGCAGAGCCGTGCACCTCCTTATGTTAGCACAGGGTGTTTCATATGAGCTGTCTGTTACTGTAGCACATACAGTATAACACAGTGCTCAGGTTTTGATCAGAATCCTATTTTTCCGTACATTATTTATAGTTATTAAAAGCCTGACACCTCTCAGCCTGTATGTGTCCTAGAGAGACACAGACCGCCCTTTGAGGGGTTTTGAGCAGCTAATCTTAAACTACTACTGCTACTACTACTACTACTATTACTGAATTGATATAAACCAACGAATTTAAAATAGTAGCACCTCTAACCATTCAAGGCCAGGGAGAGAGAACCAGATAGAAGCTGCGCCGTAGTTGGGAATCTAGATTAGAGAGTATGGTGAAAGCACTTGATGATGTCATATAGTTAATTCTACAGGTGCAGTAGGAGTAAATAGTTTTAAATTGGGACAATAAAGTTCTTTCTTCTTAAATCAAATTTAATTTCAGTCCAATGCAAAAGCTGGAAGTAGTTCATTATCTATTTTTTCATTACGACGCAAAATCAGTAAATATTTTACCATTGAAAGCCACACACCAACATGTATAAATAAAATATGCCACCAAAAAGAGGCATAGTTTATATCCTCAAAATGAGAGAAACTGAATTCCTTCAGACATTCAGTGGTGCAAAAGTGCATTATTGTGCGTAACAATGCATCGTTATTTTAGATTACTGACAAAGATCGTTACTTTTCCTTTTCCAAGTTACTGGAACAGAGAGGTTCAACAGGCGGCCAAAGATCTGCACCCACCCAGACTTTCCAAAGCTCTTGTTCAGTGCTATTGGAGACCATACGCACTCATTGGAATATACATCTTTATAGAGGTACAGTGTCACAGCTAAACCAAACGCCTCCAGAGCACTGTGTTAATTCATCACACCCACACTTTCCATCTCCTTTTCTTTCAGGAAGTTATCAAAGTCATTCAGCCGGTGCTGCTCGGGAAGATAATTGAGTTCTTTGAGAATAATCAAGCCAGCAGCACAGCTGCAGTCTTTGAGGCCTACAGCTTCGCTTTGGGCATCTCCTTGGCAACCATTAGCCTCTCCGTCCTTCATCACCTCTATTTCTACCACGTCCAGCGAGCAGGCATGAAGATTCGTGTGGCCATGTGCCACATGATCTATCGGAAGGTGAGTCATCATGAGGTGCATGTATGTATAAATGTCCTCTTCATACTCCTCATATCATCATGTCACATTCCTGTGGTTTTCATACAACTTGTTTTAACACTTTTTTTTTCTGCAAAGGCTCTTTGTCTTAACAGCAAAGCATTGGCCAAAACTACCACAGGACAAATTGTGAACCTCTTATCCAATGATGTCAACAAATTTGACGAGGTAATCATCTGAAAGTATCTATCTATTATTTATTTTATTAAATATTTGACATCTGGCTCCTTCCATGATGTATGACTACAATGTGTATCTATGGCTGAGCGATATAATTTCACATGTTGATAACAATAAACATTGTTTTCCTACAGCTAACATTATATTTGCACTTTCTGTGGATTGGTCCCGTACAAGCAGCAACTGTGACGTTGTTGTTGTTGTATGCGATTGGCCCGTCGTGCCTCGCGGGAATGGCGGTCTTCTTCGTCCTGATGCCAGTACAGACCATGTTCGGACAGTTGTTCTCCACTCTCAGGTTTGTAGATAGTTGCCAGATTGATCAAATATATAAAACAAGCTCCTTTTACTATCAGGTCTGCCTTGTGTGTTGCACTGGTGCGATTTCTGCCTTTTGTGCCACTTGTTTCAGGGCTGAAACAGCAGTGCTAACGGATGAAAGAATACGTACGATGAGTGAAGTCATCTCTGGGATCCGCGTCATAAAGATGTACGGCTGGGAGAAGCCTTTCGCTGCATTGGTGGATGAGGTCAGAAGGTACAGCATAAACCAACCTGCGCTCCCTTCCACCACATTCCATTGAAATCTATTAACACGTCTCTGCAGTATCCTCTCATTAAAAGGAGCAGTGTGTAGGACTCCGCCGCAGATTGCAACCAACTGAATGTCCCTCTCTCACCCCCTCCCCTTCCATGTGCGACGGGGGGACACTGGCCTTCAGGTGATGGGAAATTGCGATTGTGTTGTGGTGTGTCCGTCCTGGGCCACTGCAGAAACACGGCGGTGCGACATGGTGGACTCTTCGTGGAAGACGACCAGCCCCCTAGATGGGCTCATTCCAAACAAAAACACACATTTATTCTTAGTTACTCCCTAAATCGTACGCGTGTACGAAAACAAACCCACCTGCTTGCTGCCGTTGTTTGTATAAGCTGCGTTTTATGACACCGCGTCTTGTTCTTGCACAGAACGGAAATCTCCAAGATCATGAAAAGCTCTTACCTGCGTGGCCTGAACATGGCGTCCTTCTTTGTGGCCGGCAAGATCATCGTCTTCATCACCGTCTGCGTCTACGTGCTGACTGGAAACCAGCTGTCTGCTAGCAGAGTGTTTATGACTGTTTCCCTGTACGGGGCGGTCAGACTCACCACCACGCTCTTCTTTCCCTTCGCCATAGAGAAGGTCTCCGAGTCTCTCATCAGCATTAGGAGGATTCAGGTAAATATTTACACCGAGAGGGTGTTGATCCATGTCCATGGAAACTAATAATCTATTCTATTCAGAATTTCCTTCTGCTGGAGGAAGTGGCTCCTCGGCCTCTGGCGACTGCTAGGGCAGAAAGGAAGGACTGTATTGTGAAGATTGAGGACCTATTATGCTACTGGAGTATGGTAAGAATTATTGTGGGCAAAGGGATTCTCCTGTCTATCTGTATGTGGATCAGGTAAACAATACTTCATTTAAGAAATGATAAAGAGTGTTGCTATACAGATTGGGAGGCGCCTCCAGAAGGGTCTGTTAATATGACACATGTTTCAGTGCATTTACTTTTTCTTACAGATGCTAGAGGCTCCAACGTTACAGAACGTGTCTTTCACAGTGAGGCCGGAGCAGCTCCTGGCAGTAATTGGACCTGTTGGGGCTGGAAAGGTCAGATCTTTATTGTAGTCTAAGCGTCAAAATCATGCAAATACATGATGGCAACTCTTGAAACTTGTTAACTGGTGACTAAACATTGATAATATAATATTGTCAATTTTATTAGCAGCATAGCGTTGAAAACCTCTTCAATTCATACTGATTCCTCCGTACGTTCCTCTCATTGTTCTTCAAAGCTTAGACTTTGTTCTGTGTTTGCACACGTCAGTCCTCGCTCCTTAGCGCCATCCTGGGAGAACTGAGTCAGGAAAGTGGCGTGGTCAAGGTCAGAGGAGTGCTGACATACGTCTCTCAGCAGCCCTGGATTTTACCTGGCTCAATTCGAAGCAACATCCTTTTCGGCAAAGAGCTCAACCCCAGGAAGTACGACAGAGTGCTGAGAGCCTGCGCCCTCAAGAGGGTGAGAATCGCCGTTGATCAGCACTGAATATTATTGCTTTGTAGTCTAGTTATTAGAAAAATGAATGTGTTGTAGGTCTACTTTTTGTGAGTGATTGGTACGGGTTGCATTTGGGACCTGTTCAGGACATGGACCTGTTACCGGGTGGTGACCTGGCGATGGTCGGAGACAGAGGCTCCAATCTCAGTGGCGGGCAGAAGTCGAGGGTCAGCTTAGCGAGGTGTGCTAAATCACTGCTCCGCAATGCTCCTCTTCAGTTTCTGTTTGACAGTGGCAGAGATAACCTCCACTTGTGGGTGTTTCTAGAGCCGTGTATCAGGATGCGGACATCTACCTGCTGGATGACCCACTCAGTGCAGTGGATGCTGAGGTGGGAAGGCACCTCTTTGACGAGTAAGTCTCGTCAATAACATCTACAGATGGGCAGGTGTAAAAATCCAGAGTTTTTCACTTCTAGATAGAAATATTCTATATTTTTTTTCAGGTGCATTTGTGGAGTTTTGAGGAAGAAGCCTCGTATCCTGGTTACTCATCAGCTACAGTATCTGAAGGCTGCAGATCAAATTGTTGTCTTAAAGCAGGTGTGTGTTTAAGTTTCTGTTGTGTGTTACAGATAAGACAAGTGCTTGGGTGGCGATGAAACAGAATCGTAACCCCTTAAAGCCAATACAATATTTGTTAGTTCTCTTTAATATTTGTAATTCCAATAGTTTTAATTGTGATCATATGCAGTATATGTTGTATAATTCTGCCAATGTCTTGCTGCATCCCTTTGTAAGTTCAGAAATTATTTTAGCGACATTTGTTTCATTTTTGAGTATCAAAAGAAAACCTTTTGGCTTAAAGGTTCCTTAAAGGTTGCTTAATAAATCCCTTGTTGCTCAAGGGCATCGGCTGAAGTCCGGTAGGATTAGTCTTTCTAGAAGCTTTTAAATGTAAATAAAAAATGTATGAGTATCTCACGTACTTTAAATGTTATTGTTATTGTTGTTTTTTAACAGGGGCCTTCTTCTGTTTGGTTGTCACTTACAGATGCTTGAATTTAAATAACCATGTGTGTGCGTTGGTGTGCTTGGTCTTTCACTGTCAGGGTCAGATGGTGGCCCGTGGGACCTACAGTGAGTTACAAGGCTCTGGCCTTGACTTCACCTCCCTGCTTAAGGGGGAGGAGGGCCAGGGCAAGGAGAGGCACGGTGTGACTCCCACCTCTGGGACGGTCCCCCGCCTCGCCCACACACTTTCCGACAACTCGATGTCCTCTCTGTGCTCCCTGTCCTCCTCTTTGATCGAGGGAGCGGATCCACTTACAGCGGTATGTATATGTGAATAAATCAATTTATACTTTAAGTGGTAAAAAGCAGTTTTTATCAAGCTGAAAGCAATAAATTCAAATGGAAAGGCTTGTTTTGCATTCTACCAGCCACTAGAGGGCAGGAGGTGCTCACCCTTATCCTGCTGCTCATTGCAGCCTGGTCTGAAGTGGCATTGATACTGGTGTCTACCTGTAGGCTGGGGAATCCACGGGGGAGGAAAGCCGCTCAGAAGGAAACGTTGGCCTACGTTTGTATGTGAGGTATTTCAGGGCAGGCGCTAACTTCCTGGTCCTCTCGGTCCTCATTTTACTCAATGCCCTGGCACATGTGAGTCAATTCTCTTCAACCAATTTGTGTGTGTGTTTCATGTCAATTTTGGGGGAAAAAATTCAACGCGTAATTTATTTTGACCATAATTTAATTTTAGGTGATATTGAATGGTGTGATAATTTGTCTCCATAAATGTTTATTCATGAAATAATTTATGCTCCCTGTTTAGATTACGTTTGTTCTACAGGACTGGTGGCTCGCTTGCTGGTGAGATTTGTTCTTCTTTTACACCCTGAAAACACACACAAAACCACAAAAGCTTGAGAATAACAAGTTTTCTGAGCCACAACCACATTTTCTGAACTGATAAGTACTTGATGATTCGAGAGAAGACGACTGAACCAAACTGTTATTCTTGGCATTATGAGCCACTTGTTGAAACTGACCTTGTAAGCGTGTGTTCTGAATTGTGCCTTCGTGTTGCAGCGTGCTTTCTTCGTTGTGTTTATTTGTCCTTGTGGGTTTTTGGTTCCTTTGTGAACCGACTTGCAGGGCCTCTGAACAGAAGCACATCAACGTGACAGAGCACCTCAATGGCAGCCTCCCTCAGCAGATGGACCTTGACCTGCACCTAGGTGTTTACGCAGGTGAAGCCCGCTGAGCGCACGTTGCTTTTCATGTACTGTTGAGGCTCTGAATACGCCAGCCATTCATTGAACAGATCCACAGTCCTTTGGCTGTGGCCCAAGGCCTTCAAGGCCCGCTGTATGTGCGCACGGGTCTCAGCTGTACAGGGAGATAGCGGGGCCTTTTCTTGTTCTCTGCTATTGCACTGCTCTGATTGTCTCCTCGTGACTTCCTGCCTCTTCACTCATCCAGGCTTTGTATTTACACCCATAGATCCGTGTTAAAGACAAAACAAAAAACATCATGGAAAAGGAAAAACATAAGTGGAATATTTCTGCTTTGGAAGAGGAAACTTATTAAATGCATAGCTGACCTTGGAACATCCACAGTGAGAGCATTGTGGTTTGCTAATCGATCTTTTGTCTGTGCTTTTGACAGGTTTAACAGCCACTTCAGTAGTGTTTGGCTTCCTCCGCAGCTTGGTCTTCTTTAATGTCCTGGTGAGCTCGGCCCAAACGCTACACAACAGCATGTTTAATGCCATCCTTCGGACCCCAGTCCACTTTTTTGACATCAATCCAATCGGTGAGTGGCTCATTTCTTCATCAAGCCGTCATGTAGATGGTTGATAGCTCATGAAATAATTATGACGTGGTCAAGGTTGTGCAAGAGTGATGAAATTATTATGAGATAGAAACACCCAGTGGAATCCTTCTTATAGTTATTGTGCTGACATCTCGCCACTAGAGAGCAGGCTGTTACTTACTTTGGGGTGTTTTGATCACATACAAACATTCATAATATGCTTCCTCTAAAACTACAGAGTGTATTTTTGCTATCAAGTTAAAAATATGACAACTTCAAATCTCAAATGTTACAAATAAGTGTTTTCTCATTAAATATTTCATGTTGTCATCACATCATTGACATGTTTATGTAATTTACCTATAAATAGAATGAAGAACTGATAAATATTAATCTGAATTTATAACACCGTGGACTGGCATTTATTAAAAGTTTGTTGAATTTTTCGGGGTTTATTTCTGACCCTGAATAAACTTACAAAAGTCGCTGCTGGCAGGTAAAATCTATGCATCCAAGAGGCCAATTGAGTCAAAAAAGCCCTGTGATAGGGACTTTATATAAAGCCATAATCTATTCCAAAATTGTAAATAGAGTGCTTTGTATTGTGAGCCCAAACACAAAGCTAGTAATCATATTGAATAAATACTGTTTGCACTTGATCTTTGGCGGCGTTGTATTTGGGCTGTAGACACGTGTAAATACAGATATGTTTGTCTTGTGACGCTGTAAAAGAAATCTTACGATTTGATTATTTTGTTAGCACTGCAGGCTGTAACTGCTGGGTCAACGGATTAGGCAGATGGACACGATTTTAAAAGTGTGCAAACACTCCAAATACGACGGTCTGTACTCGGGGAGGGGTGCGTTTTTTTCCCCTTTTACTGGGAGATTTCAAACAACCGATTTAAATAAAAACAACTAAAAATGTGAGCGTGTTTTGAGATTTATTTTAATTATTTGCAAAATATTTTGCTCCTTTACAATTCTGTGGTCTCAATTAAATTAAAGTCCTCTTTTAATTAGGTGAAGTTATTAAAGTCCAACGTGTCGTTTCCAAAGCCAACAGTCAAGTGGCCCACTTTAATAACTTAAATTTTTCTGGAGCATTGTTCACCTGTCAGAAGATAATTACTCAGCCTAATCTCTTCATAGTGACATGCATGTACAACACAATCAGCTCGGGTGGGAATTCTCAACAAGAATGAACCTTGTATCTTTATAATGAGTCATAATAAGCTGGTAACACAAGTCTAAATATGATTTGAGGGTGTTCGGGAGCTCGCGGTTTCTCCTGGAATTAGAAGTGGGTGCAGTGACAAAGCTTTCCTTTGCAAAGCTGTGTTTGGAGCAAACACCATCTTAATCTTTGGTTTTTGTCTTTAATGCTGCCGTTGTGTTACGTATTGGACTACCTGAAGGCTTATCTGGGTGTGCCTTGCTTGGTAATCTACCCACGGGAGGAGGACAAACACTTTGAATAATATAATAATCTGTTTAATAGCCCAGCAAAGGAGAGGCTTAACAGACACTGCTATCTGATTGCTCTTGTGCTGCTATCAGTAACCAATGTATGACCGGTCCAGTCATTACAGTTTGGCCTCCAGGCTGGCAAACATCACTTTGTGTGCGACTGGATTCATACACAACTGTCCCAGGAAGTGCGTTTCGTTTTCCTTTATCCAGTCAGCGGTAGATTAAGCGTGACTACAATGTCGATAGTGATTTTTTTTTCTTCCTCTGTATTTGGACTACATTTTTCATTCATTCACTCGAGTGAAAGCGAACAGAAAAGACCAGGAAAAACTCAGCAATTATCAGCTCCTCCCTTTGTTTATCTCACTCTTCTTTCTTTTGCTTCTGTTTTTGTTATGTTATAAAGTAACTGCCTCTTTCATAGCGACTGCTTCCAGGTACACTTCTCTCACGCAATGAGTCATTTGTAACTATGTGCCTGTGTGTTGTCAAGGATTTGACAACTGTTTACATGTGTAAGTGATAGGTGTGCTGCTGCTGAACAGGCTCCGTATTTGATTGCCGTCCACAGAGTTAAAGGTTACCATTTCAAGCGTCACTGCACAAAGGTCTTATTTGTTATTCTGTGAATGTAGTTTCTAACAAAAGAGTACAGCAGTGGTGAATTATGTTTGATGGAGAGGCATTGTAGCTCGTCTGTATCAGCCACTAAATGCCTCTGTGCCATTTGAATCACGTGTCCGTGTTATCTTTTCTGCTATATGGAAATAGTCGATTTCCAAGTTAAGGTTTTGGGTGATTGAAATCTTTATATTTCATAACAATGCTATTCGATAAGAAGACATCTAGATGCCTTTGACAACCCTACAGATTGCTTTTTCCTCTCCTATATGAATTCACATGACTTAATATATTCATGTTGCTCAGTTTGAGCAATATGCACAGTCTTATTACAGCTGTTCATCCAAATGTGATTCAGTTAGAGCAGCACAGACAGCGGTGGATGTGTTGAGCTGATGTTGATCCCTGTAATTTAGTGTCATTGAGTGGGCTAATCCCCTCAGAGACTGCAGGCCAGGGCTTCAGCTCATCAGCACAGTCGAGGAGTGGAGTTTCAGTCAATACACGCACACACACATAGGAACCCCTCCCCCCCCCCCCCCCCGACACACACACACACACACCTCTGGCGTCCCCCTTTCACATGGACATGGTGGGCCATCTCATTGCTGGGTGTCACTCAGTTGCCGTTGAAGCAAGGAACATTAGATCTTCTGTCGTCAGTGATTTGAGATTCTAATTGTGTCCACACAGGCACATGTTTTTAATGTCTGTATTTCAGGGCTGGGATGCAAGAGTGTTAAGAGCAAAGTGGAAAAAGTACTGCAGAGAGGATGATGATATCGAGGTGTGTAAATTGAATGTGGAGATGGAGCCGTGTGTGTGTGTGCAGCACGGCTGATAGGGCTCCCCCTCGCTCGGCACTTCCACTATTTAATTGCATGAAAGGGAAGCAGAGGAGATTGCAGGAGCCTGGCGGTGAGAGCGAAGAGAATGGATTTAGAATGTATTAGTATTGGCAGCAAGGCGCCGGCGGTGGGAGGCTGCCCCAGGCCCCGAGGCCCTTCGTGGAAGTGCAGGTGAGCTGTGCCACCTCCAGCCTTGGCAGCCCCCTCCCCGGTATTCCTTCATTATCGCACTTGCCTGCCTGAAAGGCCGCTCCAACCTCACTGGGGCCCACACATGGAGCGGTTCTGACTCGGCCCCTTATCTTGATGTTTACAGGGAACAACGATTTGCCACGCGCCCCCTGCTCTAGCCGGACCCCACTGTTCCACTTCTTTAAGTGTGATTGGGGGCCCTGCTCACCTAATATTTCCAGCTTTGGGTCCACCTTAGTTGGGAGGGTTTCATGTATCCTGAGCCCGAAAAAGTGGTGCAAATCACCCCTGGAGTCCTCAACCATGAGAAATGGTTTGATACTAATGCTGCTGATATCCCGAAACGTCTATACCCCTCTCTGCACAATAGGTGATATTGTTGACAACCACCCGTAGTGGTAGAAGCCATTGTCCCATGCCGATCTTACCTCATAGGCATTTCCATTCAGTGAATGTCTTTGTGTAACTGCATCACTGTAATGTATCCCCTCTATAGTCCTCGCAGGACAGAGAAGGGACTTTAATTCATCTCCGATGAAACTCTCTGTTAACCGAGCCGCTTGTCAAACAGCTGATAGCTGACTGATGTGCTCTGCTCCAACACCCTCTAACCATGGGATGATGTAACCCGGAGAAACCTATCATTCTCCTTATTGGCATTGTTTGTCAGAAATGCATGAATGTAGGTCATCTAGGGCTTAGGCAGTAAAATTACATAAAATACTATTGGCTCTTCCGCAGACACAGTTTGACAAGCACTGCCCCCCCCCCCCCTCCCCGTTTCCAGGCTAAAGCAGCGATATTCTACACCAGTATAGTAGCAGCTCTACCCCCTTGCATGAACTCTCCCCTCAGGATGTCTGTATGCTAAAGGGCCACTCACACTGTGAATAAGATTAGCCTGCCTCCAAGTGTACAACATGCTTACGCCACTTGACTTTGAATCAGCACTGATTTGGAGCATTGCTGGATTGTTGCGGGGAATAATGCTCTGGCTGGGTTTATGCAATGGCTGTTATGGGGAGCCCGGCCTCGTCTGCATGCATGTTTTAGGCAGGAGCGGCGTTTTGGATAAAGCTGTAAGCTGCTTATGGCCGTGGAGAGAGGTGATTACAGGGCCCACCTCCGTAGGACTGACTGGAAGGCTGGGAGGCAACTTTTTGGTCAGCGGCGCCACGGCTCCGCCACGCCTCCAGAGTACCATACCAGCACATTCTGCCAGTGTGCCGTTTCCTGGCTCTGACCCGGAATAAGCCCCCCCCCCCCCCGACTCGTTTCTCTTCTGTGATGAACTCATCTACATGCTTGTGTGATTAGTACCACTTTGTCAGGGTTTGTGTGCTAAATATGGGAGTGCTGCTTTATTTGCATTCTCTGCAGGGAGATGCTACTGTTGGCTCAGCGATGTGTCACCTTGGGTTTATTCAACATTATGACACCATTTTGGAGGCGCTTTGACAGGGAATATATACACAACACATCTACACAACTCGTCCGTGTCTTTCAACTTGGGTTCAGTCCCTACAGTGGCAACACTCGCACCCGTTCTTGTCTTTTTGTCTGCCTCCGGGAGCCCGAGGGCTTCCTTCAGGGCCAGATAGAGAAAGCATTTGTGCCTTGCCGGCCCTTCACGTGGTGTAGTGTTGGGATTTACAATCACTGACCCTGCAATACACACTGTGTGAAAACAGCTGGAGTGTAATCTCATGTGCTGTGGGATCAGAGCAGGGGAGCAAAGTTACTTTAAGAGTCACAATAAAGGGCTGCTGCTGCTGCTGCACCTGTGGAGAACCAGCCGAAATAATGAACACCTCAGCAGATTGGAAGCAACTCAATTAACGTCACCGAGACTGCCAGTCAGAATATAAAGGCAGGTACGCAGTTTCTGTCGCCCTTTGTCGCGAAACAAAAGGTTCCCGTGTGTATTCAGCCAAGAGTAGGGCAGTCCTTGTGAAATGCCAGACAAATAATGATTCATTGTTTAATCGAGAAAGGCCTGTGTTTTTCTTTTGATATCACACTACGTGTATAAACTCTTTTCTTTTAGATTGAAGGGGACTTTGGAAACAGTTGCTCAGTAGGAAATTGAAACCGGTTATATATATTTTTTTTATGACCATAGAGGAAAGAAGGGATAAAGAATACGTGATTATTACTTTCAAATGTCATATAGGAGTAATATATGGTAGGTGTTAAATCTATTACATAGACATTACATAACATTCTTTAACCAATTTCTACAATATTGCTACTGATAATTCATATGTTACACTCAACATATTTTTAACCAAAATACTAAATTGCGCTCTCAATTGTGTGAGCCCGTCTTACATGTATCTGAGCTAATGGCACCTTATCTGTGCTTTTGTGTTTTCCAGGAAGAATTCTCAACAGGTTTTCGAAGGACATCGGTTACCTGGACTCTTTGCTCCCATGGACGTTCGTGGACTTTATCCAGGTGAGTCTCACCTCGGCAGGTTCGGTCGCTGGCGCTGCAGCATGGGAAGGCCATTTCATGCCTGGCTAAACCTGCTTTGTGGTCCGGGTCCCCTAATCTGGAAACAATTACTGTAGGATTACCCGCCAGCGCGGCCCAGCGCCTGCACAGATTTAATAAAAGTGTGCACACAGGCAGAGGGCGTGGCTTCCTCAGCGTGACACAACAGGAGCGGCATCTTGAGAGAGCGTGTTTGGTCGAGACGACTGGTACCAGAGAGGAAATAAAGGCCACGGGATGATGGGAATGATGTCAGGGGAAAACTGGGGAAGAAAGGAGGGGTTGACGAGGACGGCGCGTGGGAGTGGCAAAGAAGAAGAAGAAGAAGTGCGGGCGGCGGGCGTACGGTGTGTTTTGCAGGAGAGGAGCTGGAAGCGCGGCGGAGGAGAAAGGGGATCAGGTCCGTTGGAACAGATCCAGCGCGGGACTCGCGCCTCTTCCCCCGCAGTCCACCCAATGCTCAACAGTCTTATAGGCCGAAGTAGCCAAGGGCCACCCTGGTACACAACCGGGTTGGGTTACCGAATGCCACCCTGCCACCGTGACAGCCATCTCCCACCAAAGCCTGCGGAGATGAGCCAGCTCATGCACCTCGCACCACAAAGAAGGGAATGTTCGCTGCACAATTCGAGGTAGAGGAGCAGGCGTGGCTCTTTGGTTCGGGCCAAAGAATGGAACAAAGGCGTGCTGAAAACGAATCCCCCCTTCACAATGCCCGAGTGATGTTTGTGGCAGATACCCATCTCACAGTAGACAAAAGCCATCTTAAATGCTGAAAGCACAAAAGATCATATTCACAAAAGCTTTTTGTCTGCTATAGGTTCTCTCATTTTGATAATAAGGGGAATAACGGCTGGAGTAAAATAATAAGTTTGTAGAAGGGGCAAATCTCCATCTGAGAACAGGGAAAGTAGAGTAAAAACCGTCGTGTGTTGCACATACAGTATGTGCTCACTGTAAACCAGGTTGGACTTCCATCCGTTGCACCATACAAGTTATCACTTGTCTTATAAAGAAATACAAGGTGCAACATTATTTAACCATGTGTCTGTATTGCTTTTAATAACTAAAAAGTAAACTATTCGGACAAGACTATATAGTGAATCACAAGCACATTATTCTCGCCAGTCAGAAAGTGATCGGAACAGCGCACAAAGGTTGCATCCTTTGGACGGAACACTTTTGTTTGTGCTGCTTTCTGCTGTTGTTTGCCGATCTTTAATGCTTTCAGGAAGGATGATTTTCACATTTTTTTCTTTTTTTTATCAAAGTATTAGCAGCGCAGAAAAGCTGCTGATCCGGACTATTGTTGCTCATTCACGGAGGGACATTTCCCCATAGTCATTGTTTAAATGGTTGTCAGGGGAGAATAAAGTGAAGCTTCATAAACAATGCCCTAACTGGTTTATCTCCCTCTATGCAGAGAGGCCGCTGTGGGGATTTGCCCCAGAGCCTCCCCCTCTATGGTGGAGTAAGCACTTCACGGCCCCTCAGCACTGCCCCCATGCCCGCCTAACAAGGGGATTCCCCCTAGCTGGGGGAACCTGGTTACACCCCAGAGCCCTATTTTTTTTTACAGGTCTCATTTAGTACTAATTTAGTGTATTGGGGGAAAAAAGGCTCTTTCTCTTCTCTCTTTATGGTCGGGGGACAAAGACAGAAATGTCAATTAAAAACACCTCAGGCTTTGGGGACTGTCTGCTTTTGTGCAGACTTGACCTTTAAATCCTGGGTTGGCTCTATTTTCACAGAGGGGGCAGAGGAGGAGGGCAAGACAATGGGGAGTGAGTACAGGGGTCTTTCAGGGGAGGATTTTGTGTGAAGGCTCTTGACCAAAGTCACATCACTAACTGTGAGGTCCATAACTACATTCATAGGTCTTCTAAACCGTCCACACCAGTTCAGTTTGTCAGCATGAGCCTGCTGAGACATTTACCCTTCGTTTAAGTGGGTTCAGCCTGCTCTCACCGATGTTAATGGCATTAAAACACGCATGAATACTGGCTCATATATCATGAATTACAGCAGCAAACAGTTAATCATGTGAATTATCCTAAAGTGCGCGTGAGAAAAAAGAGGGATCGCTTGTGTGCGCAGCACAGAAGACACCAACAAGCACACTGCAGACATGGCTATTGTCTAAAAACACACGCAGGTCGATCGTTGTGCGAGTCTGTATATTGTGCCACATTGTGTGTCAGGCCTTTTCAGGGGCTTTGTGGGATATGAGAACTGCTGACGTAACCGTGAGTGCTCTCAGATGGGATTTCACCGGCTTTCTCTCTCTCTCTCTCTCTCTCTCCTCTTTACCATGCTGGTGACAGAAGGAGTGAAGAATGCACTGGCCTCAGGCGCTACACGGGTTGTGCCCAGAAAACACAGAAGTCCGCACCGTGTGGAAATGTACAGGCCGTGCCGTAAATCTCCGTCGAGCACAGTTTCAGGACAATACCATTGTCTCCTTGAACAAGGTGGAAAAAAATCACCCAAGTCACCCAAGAAAGTTGAGAATGCAAAAAAAAAAAAGATCTACACTAGTTCAGCTTGAATTGACTCATTTGTCAGAAAGCTTGCAGCTGAATGTAGGTGTGTTGATAAGTGTGTGTAGGGGTGTGCGTGTGCTTATGAGTGTGCCTCACTGGCCAACTCAGCAATACCACACATGGTCATTTGATGGCGAGCATCGGCCAGCAAAAGCTTCCCGTGTGTGTATGTGTGGTCTCCCATGATGCTGCGGTCCAGCACCTCGGCTGCTCTTACTCAGACGCACAGGCCGGTCCGGGGCTCCGCGGAGCCTGGGAACTTACATAACAAAGTCCCAATGTTATCTGGGATCTCACCTCGGAGATTATGCGTCCTGTGCTTTCTGCGATTGACTTTTATATATTTGTGAAATGCTGTTTTCTTACACATTTAGAAACGTTTTTTTTGTTGTTTTCAAGAAAGGGAGAAAGGAGCAATGACTGAATGAATGCATTTTCTGGACACAAGTGATTTATAGTAGAGAGAGAGAGAGAGTGAGAGAGAGGCCGCATTTCAAAGCCTTTCTCTTATTTCCAAAATGGGGTTGGAAATCAGCAGCTTGACTGAGCCCAAATAAGTGACTTCTTTTACCTTTTCACGGCACACAAAGGCCTAATCCTAGGACTACTTGAGCCACCAATGTAGACAGCGACTGAGACCACCACAGTATGTGTCAGACCCTCCTCACCACACACAAAACACATTGACTGCAGCTTTATGAAGTGAAAATGGCCCCGAAAGGGAAAATGTGAAGGAGGTGTCCACAGTCATTTCTCCCAAAGAAAGGCCGTAGCATCTGGGCATTTAATGGTAAAATAAAGCCCAAAGACTGGGTAGAATGGACCGGGTCACTTCTATTGTTCCAGTGCCCGAGTGGAACAGCCCTGTTTTGTTTCAGTACCACTGACCCTTGCAACTTATTGTGCCGCTCTGTCACGGAAAAGTGTGGAGTGAAAAAAAATTCCAGCGATGACAGAGGACTTCTTTTGAGGAATTTTCTTTTCCATGCTTTCCCCTCATTTCCTGTTTTGTTTGCACTTTTTTTTCCCCCCCTGGCAAATATCGCACACTGTCTGTAAATAAAGGGAGGATGAAAAAAAGAGCTTGTAAAAAGCGTTTCTTCTTGTCCGGAGGGATGTTTAATTAAAGGCAAGTGTTTATTTTCTGCTTTGGAACAACAGCCGCTATCATTGCTGAGCACAAATATAGCAATTAACTTCAATTTTCTGCATTTATTTTAACATCAAAGAGCTGATAGAATCATTGAGAAAATAAAGCAATTAGGGTCAGCAGGAATCTCAATGCTCTTTGGAAACAGCAGTGCGCCTCGATCGCTTCAATGACTGAATCAGATGCGTGCGGTAGCTTTCTTTTCTTGCTAAAGAGCAATTAGCGGTAATTCTTTATTTAAACTGTTTGTATACAAAACCTTTCATCCTTTTATCCACTTTTATGTGCAGCGGGATGTGGCTTTGGGAGTTTTCTATTCCTGTGTGGTTCATGGGGAGATATGGATGTGGTCCGGCGGGGTGAGGTGTACGCTTGTAGGATGGCTTATCAGAATCATCTGTGTGTAGTGTGGGTGGGGGGCCGCCGTGTGTTCCCGATGCTGACATGATAAGCGGCAGACCACGCAAATGGATCACATCAAACAGGGCTTTGGCGACGCCGGGCCCTGGGGAGCAGGAGGAGGCAAGACTCCTATCTAATGGTTCCTGTTCCTCCTCTGTCCCCACAGATGACCCCGCCACAGATAAGCCCGACTCGGAACTCTGCGGCCCCCCCCAAACTGAAATGGGCCCAATTAGAATTCAAGGGACCAATTGGTGGACGTGAATGAGCACGGCCAGTGTGTCGCCAATCAGCAGCAGGGATTGTGGAAGTAAAATAGAATATTTGATGAGACATTTGTTCAGTTAATATTTGATCCCCTCAAGGGATCACACTGCTGGATAACATGCAGTAATGGCTCGTGGGCCACCATCTCACTTTGCAGTCTGGTAGCCTTCCATCAAGGCTAAGATTGAAACTTATGTACTGTGAAATTCTTGGGATCAGTTGTGCTCAGTAGCTCTCCCTCCCTGTTTGATTGTGTGGGCTCCACTACAGCGATGGTTGGGCTAGTAATACCCTCTTATCTGAACTGCAAATGAAATTGAGTAGCTTTTCATCATGAAACTACACTGAAAGTGATCATGCTTAAATGTGTGCTTAAGTGGCAGATAACATCCGTAATTAAGGTGCTAAATTAAATTTCCGTCTCTCTGGGCTAGTCTGAGACCACTGAAGGTAACAGTACGATCCTAATCTTCACGTTCTAGGATTCGTCTTTTAGGATGTGTCTAATTTCAGGGTGAGAGGTTTTGATTTTTTATCATCTTATCAATCGAAAATGAAATGTGTAACACAATATACCTTTCAGTACAGAAGAAATGGCCCCTCACATGTGCAGTGGTGGGAGAAGTAGTGACATCATATATTTAGGAAATGCACCAACATCTGTCTGCAAACACTCCATTAAAAGTCCCACATTAAAAATCCTAAGAAATGCCAGTTTTTTGTATATATGTATTTTTTTGTACAGAATTAGCAAAAGTAGGACAAAGAAAATGTCACTTTGACTAATATATATGTACATATACAGTATATAATCATTCTTAATCAGATCATAAAACAATTTTTCCAAACAGTGCAGGGTTGGCTGCCTCGATGTCGTCATCGCCTTCAATCCTGTTTAGGCAGCTCTGGTATCCTGGTCTCGATGTGTCACTGAGCCATTAACACGGGTGATGAGTCACTGTGTTGTTGAGGGCTGTGTGGTTTGGGTGTGATGTATCAGATGCCCACAGTGCGGTTCCCAGAACCCTCTGCCAGTCACTGTGGCCATGCTCGTTGGCCGGCTGCTCTGCCAGGGAGGCTTACAGGCCAGAGGTGTTGAAGGGAAAGCCCAGAGGAGCCGGGGATATGAGCTGCAGTGGCCAAGTGGTGAATTCTCACCTTCTACTAAGTGAGAATTAGCGATGTGGTCGTTTTCCTTTCCCACTGTGTGAGTCACATAACCTCAGTCCCACAACCTGCTGTTACCTTACTGCGTGTCTGGGATGGTCTTACACAAATACAACCGAAAGAGTTTCTGTTCTTTAGCCTCAGAAAATAGGCTTAAGATGTTGTTTGTTTTAGTCGGTGTCGTGCTCCTTTCTGTTTTTCTTTCTCTTGCAGGTACTTCTTCAAGTCATCGGCGTGATTGCAGTAGCTGCCGTCATCCTCCCCTGGATCCTCATTCCCGTTGTTCCCCTTTTTGCGGTGTTCCTGTTTCTGCGATTCTACTTCCTTCAGACCTCCAGAGACATGAAGCGCCTCGAGTCTACCAGTAATTATTATTATTTTTTTTTGTTGGTGGCATTGGCACGTCCATTTGCGGCATGAGACAAAAGGAGACCACAGGAATGCTAATAGACCATTGAAGAAAGCCATGGTCATTAGCATAAAGGCTAAAGGTGGCGGTGGCCTATGGCTCGGCCACACGCAGTTTCCTCCAGAGACGGGAGTTCATGACATCACATACAATGGGGAAAAATGCCAAGTGGGCATGACTAGGCTTTAGTTTGTCTATTTTATTCTGGGCTGCAGGCCCAAATGCACATTGGCCAACAGGTTCTATCATCTTAAGGAACAAAAGTTCTGTTAAATAACCCAAAGGAAACATTTAGGTTTTGTCTTTGGTTTTGTAAGCCTAAAAAATAGCAACAAAAGACCACTCAATTCAAACCTTTTCCAAAACCAAAATTCTATGGCATCGGGGACATATTGAATGCTTGTATGATGCAGTACATCATAGTTTGATAACCAAATCGCAGTTTCTTTGTCTTCGCCTTCTGAAAGTCAAAATATTGAGAAGAAAACCCCCAAACTACAACGTGACTTTCTAGCCCGGATTAAAAATACCAAATGTTAAAACTGGAGAGCAGTTATACAAGCAGGAAATATCAAAGCAAATGTGTTATGAAACCACGTTCACACATATGCAAACAAAGGCTCAAACTCTGTAAAGCTATTCGTAGAATAGAATACAGAAAGCATTTGTGTTGATATATCCCATCCGTTAGATGTATGGATTGCTGATTTTACAGATTCATAAATAATGTATCAAAAGGTTGCGCCACAAAATATGTAAGTTGCCCATTCGCTCTGAAAGTAACAAAAAAAAACGTTGCATCAGCAGGAATACAAACATCGGCACCAAAACGGCTTCCTGGTCATTAAGGCCGACATCTTGAAATGAAATATTCAACATGAGGGAAACATTGTACATCGAGTAATAATTGATGCTCGTTTGATCAAATTCTAGCTAACAGTTGTGGTGTGTGCGTATACTTCTTTTAGCTCGGAGTCCTGTCTTCTCCCACCTTTCCTCCTCTCTCCAAGGACTGAGCACCATCCGTGCCTTCAAGGCTCAACGGAGCTTTCAGCAAGTGTTCGATGAGCATCAAGATCTTCACTCAGGTCAGATTGAAAAATTATATTTCAAGAGTAATAACTTTTCATCAAACCCATCCAATCGTGGCTTAATGTTACATTGGTCAATTTCAGCAATGTTTAGACTGTTGAGATTTCATGTACCATTTCGTCTGCGTGTGTTTTTGTTAACAGGTGCCTGGTTTTTGTTCCTGACTACTTCTCGCTGGTTTGCCGTCCGCCTCGATGGAATTTGCTCAATTTTTGTCACCATCACTACCTTTGGCTGCCTTTACCTCAGGGATGGTACGGCCTTTGGCTAAACCACGTGACACATTATTAGTGAAACTACGATAATGCTCCTGTGTGTTTTCTTTGTTTTCAGGACTTGAACCGGGTGCAGTGGGTCTGGCTTTGTCTTATGCACTGACACTTACAGGCATGTTCCAGTGGGGCGTCAGACAGAGTGCAGAGATCGAGAACATGGTGAGGACATTTACTTCTGAATGCTTTACTTCAGTGTTTATGGATTGGAAGAGTTTTTTACCCAAAATTGAAACAAATAATTTACAAAATATGTGGCAGTCATATAAAAGAGGTCAACGAAACAGAACTTGACTCATAATCGCAGATTAGACCCCTTTTCAAACTAAGTGTTAGCACAAAACAATGCCCAACCTAAACTAAAAATGAAATTATGTTTTTTCATGACTATTTTAGCAAAAAAGTACAAACCACTATAGTCTAAAGAAAGAACACAGCTGTTGCACGGTGGGAAATGTAGTGGCCTGTGTAGTTGGACTCATTTCAGAGATATATATATATATCTCTGAAATATATATATATATATATATATATTCAGAGATATAATGTTGGCCTTGGTTTTCTGTCTGTGGTTTCTCACTTTATACCAGTGCAATTGTCAATCATTGGAGTGCTGCTGCTAAAGCACTGAGGAATTCACAGGCGAAATGTGATTCTCTTATGAGATGGTCACAATTGAAATAGGTATAGGACATGTTGTAATATACTGTTTTTTGTTTGTTTGAATAACTTTACTGTACTGAAACAGAAGTACTACAGAAGTACCCATTTTCAACTGTGTCAAGTGATCAAAAGAGAACAATGTTGCGTTATCTCTTGCAGATGACATCAGTGGAGAGAGTGGTTGAGTATGCAGAGCTGGAGAGTGAAGCACCATGGGAGACGGACAAACAGCCGCCGAATGATTGGCCCAGGACAGGGTGCATCTCTTTTGACAGAGTCAACTTCTCTCACAGTGCCAATGATCGTTTGGTCCTGAAGAACCTGACTGTCATCATCACATCCAGAGAAAAGGTCCTTGTGTTCTTTTCCCACCTGTGCATGCTTACTGGTACACACAGCCTCTGACTTAGGTTGATATGCAGCTAGTGATGTGATTCCCTATTATGTGGCATTATTTTCAAAATCAATTATTAAAGGGCCACCACATTGTGCTGCTGAATCTTCAGGACTATACCATTTGTGATTCATGGAATACATATCATGTAATTAAGACTGTTCAAGTGGATCCATTTGTTCCCAATTTGCATTTTGAGCAACCTGACGGGGACAACAGTTTATTCACTATGAGAGGAGAGGCCGAGGTGTATGGTGGAGAGAGAGAAGCAGAGGGAGATGGTTGAGGATGATTGAAATTATGTTTAATGCAGGGGGTGCGCTTTGCATCGCTATGGTTGGCCAGGGCGGCTGATTTCACAATGGATGGGTTGATAAGTGTCGAGGCCCTGGCTTCGGCAGCCCATGGGAGGGATCTCTGTCACATGCCATGGGGGGTGAAAGGCTTTGTGCATCCTGGCAGGTCCCCTGAGACCCTTTCACAAGGAAACCTGCACCTACAGTACCAGATCCATTCACTCTGGCACTCACTTCAATCCCTTATTGTACATGATCATATGAAAACTCACAACTCACTGCAACGCCAGCAGTTGACCTTCCATTGTTTTTATCCGCACCAGAAGGGTCATGCGATCGGTTTAGTGTGTGTGTGTTCACGGGTGAGTGCACACCTCTTTCCCTGTCCATGGATAATCTTGCATTCTGGTGCAGAAAAGCACCAGAATGTAAGTATTTTGGGGGGGGGCAGCCATGGCTGCATGCTCAAGGACCTCTTGTAGTTTCGTTGGCGCACACTTTCTCAAAACAGCTTTTAATGCCTGTTTTAAACTGCAATTGACTGCCTGCTGACTCTTCAATTACAACACATAACTGGCCCCTGGCCGGTAGGGGCTGCTAGTGACGACCCAGCTGTGTACATGCCCGACCCCCAGCCACGACACAGTGTGGTAAACAGTTTGCACACTTTTTGTGTGTTTGGGAAGACAGCTTTTGGGAAGTTTAATTTGGTTTTTCAAGAAAACAAATTGCAGGATTGTGAAAGAAAGCTTTTGAGGCGCTGTATAGGCCATCTGTATCCATATGAGTGAGTTGTATTCATCTAATCACATAATACAGCAGTGGCTGGTGCAGTAGGGTCATATTACTCATCTCTAAGATCAGTGATGGACAGTCCTTTACTTTTTTTTCATAAAATATAACATCAGAATATGGTTTCTTAAATTACCCTTACTTAAGCTTGTGTTCTTAATTCTATAATTGGAAGCCATGTTGTTTCATTGGGAGACAGTTATTTTAAAGCCACCTATTTTTTATAATTTTTTTGTTGACATTCACTGCCAATCTAGAATTTAAGGGGCATTCTTACAGTGCTAATAAAGGTGGATGGAGAAGAATATGAATCCTCTTCATTTGAATATTGGGAACAGATTCACCCCATTTCTAGCTGTTTGGTCAATATGTATCCCTTCATCTTCTCACACATTAAAACATCCTTTCCCCATCCTTAACAAACTAGTTGCTCTTGCTGGTTCCCATGATACGAAAGGACGGCAAGCAGATTAAAATATTATTTTGTACAGCGGCTGTCAAAACAATGAGAGCTTTGGGAACACGTTAAGAAACTCACCAAACAGAAACCATCTACTAAATAAAATCAGTAATTTAAACAGTGAACAGGTACTTGCTTGTATAGCCAGAGGGGATTTCTACTGGGAAAGGATGACCCAATGTGTGTAGCTCCTATTCAACCGCCCCATTTCTGAGTCACTAGGTGCAACAATGTTTGGTCCTATTCCTTTTTGAAAAAAGTCTGAAAGCCTTTGCCCATAATCTCCCCACTATTACCACGTGGGTGAAACGCATATATCTTGGTCCTGAAAGGTTTATGTGTCTCAAACATTGGGACACTGCGGTGAAGCCTTTTCAGTGCAATGCTTCCACAGTACACAATTTCTGTTTTACTCGGAGGACGCTTCTTCTGTGAGCAGTTCTCTCAACACTCTCTTGCCGTTGCCTCTGCAGGAGAGAGCTCTGTTGTATTGTGCTGTCAGAAAATGGCTAGGTGAGATCTCTTGATATGATGTCACAAGGGTTTTTGGTCATACTTATTGGGGGGCGGGTGGAAAAAAGTCAAACAAAAGGTTGTCAATGGGCGAATGGCATTCAACAAGCCCGTGTTGGCAGGCAGCACCGCGTGGCCGCCCAGTTCAGTGGAATGGCCTTGCGATGCCAATGTTGTCACCATTTCCTTTTGGCTGTTGCTTGCGCTTCGGTCATTGCCGCAGGGTTTACCCATTAGTCAGCCACAAATAGTGAGCAGTTTGATCTAGACTAGTCATATTCTGTGTGGATCCCCTGTGAGTCTATGTGAATGACATGATTTGCTTATGCAACAGTACTGGTTAGACCTGCATGTGTTCGGAGTGACCCCACAAGCTAGATGAACTTAATCTAGTGCGCCAAACCATCGGGTCAATATTTGAATTAGTCCAACTCTTGATTCATAACATAATGCCTTCAACTTAAGGCGGAGTTGGCAAATATTAGCATGCTAAGATGCTAAAATGAGAATAAGATGGTAAACATTGGGCCTTTTAAAGAATCCACCATTGTGAGTATGTTAGCATGCTGACGTTAGCATGAAGCTCGAAGCACGGCTGTACCTAAATATAGCCTCATAGAGCTGCTAGTAACGCAATAGACTCTTAGGTAGTGTTCAGAAAACAACAAAAACAGCCATGTACGGAACACCGCAAAGGGCTGCGTTGGTTGGTAACAAATTGTTTCAGGTATAGTCACAACATGAAACAGAACAGAACAGATTTCTTGAATTTTAAATCTACTGATATACAAAAAAGATCCTAGTGCAAAGATATTCAAGATGTGACATTGTTATTTGATTTGAAATGTGAACTAATACATATTGAATAGAGGCTTAATTCATTCTTAAATCTACACTATACAAGAAAAACATTTGAAAAAAATTGATTGGTTGGGGTTAGGTGTCTATTGTTCAACAAAGTGTGATAATAATGTTTTTTTTCTGTGAATTTGTGGAATTTGTTACAGATATAAAAATAGCTCTGATTTCTCCACTGTAGGTTGGCATCGTTGGACGCACTGGTGCTGGTAAAAGCTCCCTGATCGCTGCCTTGTTCCGGCTGGCAGAACCTGAGGGAAGAATAATGATTGATGGTTTTCTGACATCAGAGATTGGTCTGCACACCCTGCGCCAGAAAATGTCAATCATCCCACAGGTGCCTTTTTTTTAAATTGCCCTCATTCTTAGCTTGTTGATCTTGATATATAAAAGTCTATCCTCATGGATAAGTGGTAATAAAATTTTAGACACAATCATATGTTAGAAACTACTATATATCCTTTTCTATAACGACTGGACCTTTACTTTGACCGCTTATGTACCTTATTTGATTCCTCATGATTCACAATCATCAGAAATGTCAGATGAACACTGGTGGGAAAAACACCTTCATGCTTTGGCCCCTTTTTTCATACGCTTGGCTTTTAAAAAGCTAAAACAAGTGAGGAAATTTACAGTCGTCTCTCGAGGGGATTTCTGAAAGTGAGACAAACGGATGCCTTGAGACAGTTTAACTTTATTTCCGCTTCTTGAAACTGATACGGCATTAGGAAAATGCCAGCCTGCGGGTGAGTGTCAGCAGAGTGGAGGGAGGGGAGAAGACTCCCACGGCCTGTAACTGTGAAGAGAGCAGTTCCCCATCCCTGACAGAGGATTAGCCCTCTACCCCCCAAACATGGGAAAGCTGCTTAGAAGAAGTCTCCCCCATCCTCACAGTCAGAGTCCCCTCGTACACCGTCACTTAGCCCAAGTCTCAAACATTTCGAGGGTGCAGCCAAGATGCCCGAAAACAGTTTCATTAATGCTTTTCAGTGGATTTGATAGGTTTCTGGCATTGCTACAACTTCAGATAAAGTTTTGCTTCCCCGTCCAAAGTAGTTTGAGATCGCTGTGATGTGTGTTTGATGAGATTGTGTTTACTCTTACTGTCTCTCCTTGGAGTGACTCGCACAAAGTGTCAGGTTACAAGTCAGAACTTTTATTGCACGTCCATCTGTGCCACATACTCACTGCATTGCATTTGAATTATATGAATTCTTAGCAGTAGAGTTTATCTGTGTCATGCTTTTAGTTAGTAGACCACGTCTCTTGGATTCACTCAAATCCATCTGAAAGCCCTTTATTCTCCCCTGAGACGTCAGCGATGAAATAATATTCAGTTTGCCTTTAAAATGGAAAATAATCTTGATATGCATTTCTAGTTTTTACCTGTTAATGTCAAGTGTGATATGTATACTACTGTATCTATTGCCAGTGAGGAGTTTTATTATTTGACATCCAAGGATTTGATCACGATAAGCATTTATTAGCATATTGCATTAAAAAAAAATCTATTTCAGTTTCTATTTGATCTCAGGAATGACTTAAAAATATATACATTTTTAGTGGCCAACACAGAGCTTAGAATTAGTGGAGCACATCCTCAGTCTGTGGAAAGCTGTGCACAAAAGCAGTTTTTCCAACCGAACATTGAATCCTCAATTAATGTGTCACAGAACTGGTTTGAATTGGGACTTCAGTTGGCTTTATGACAAGGCGGTATTTTGGTGACAGAAGGGAAAGCTCATTGGGAGTAAAGAAGTTTAAAATGTTCTAAATAACAGGTAGCAAGCATGAAAGAAATACTCTGGATTTGAGGTTAGGTTGATATGTTGAGTAAACCCAAGTTATCCACTACTACTATTATACATTTTTCAGTTACAGTTTTTCTTATGGACATTTGTATTACTGCTATGTGCCGTTTTTTAAATCATCATTATGACTATTTAAGTGTCATAAATTCTTGGCTATGTTTCAAAGGCAAGCGCAGCTGTATCTCTTCACTGATGAAAAAAAAAGCCATATGAAAAGCTTATCTACATGCAGCTCTGTACCCTGAGAGGCGAGACTCGGTATGAAGGCCTGGGAGAGTCCTGGAAGAGGTTCAGTAAATCACCTCAACACTGCATCAGCATTTATGAATAAATATCTGACCTGACACAAGGAGATGTTTCCGTTTATCAGGTTCACCACAAAAAGAGTGGCGTGTTGGAACAATGGCTTGTTCAAGGGCTCCGTAATAGAGAGATATATTTACTCTCCTAAAGATGACTGTGTCGGTGGAAAAGGATACAGGTGTGTGTTCCTCAACATAAATACATATCTTGGACACCCGAGTCGTCTGATATCTGAGGCTGTCCGTTTATAAGGATGCTAAAGTGATGCGATAACCCCTTGTGACAAATCCTTGTGCAGTAAAGCTGTTACTTTTGGCAGACATTTCAGAGATTATCACTTCCAGTACAGCCACTGTATGAAAGCCTTTGTATGCTAACAGTGACTAGATGGCTCTTTTTTTGCCATATTATATATTTAGACAATGTCACACAGTCCACCAATGCCAGTGCACAAGTACTGCTTTTCCAAGTACTTTTTACAACTTATTGAAGCGTATTTGGCCAGAACATTGAAAAAAAACCCTCCTGATTGTAGCAAGTCCTTTGTGAACATCTTCCCCTCAAACATTGCCTAGTGGCGCTCTATAAAGCTTGTCTTAACCCTTTCATACATCGTCCCCCTTGTCATTATCTTAACTGGCCACGGCCTTCTCTTTCTATATCCATCTATCCACAGGACCCAGTTCTCTTCACGGGCACCATGAGGAAGAATCTGGACCCTTTCAGGCTGCACACAGATGAGGACCTGTGGAATGCACTCCGAGAGGTACTCCAGCGTGGCTCTGAATGATTCCCCCTCGCCGGCCCAGGGGGGGATCCCTCTGTCCCGCTGTACAATGCTGCCATTCAGCCTCCCTGCTCGCCACAAGTCATGGGGGGAAATCCCATTAGAGCCATGGGGCCCAGCTCAATGTGCGGCTTGTAACTGGGAACCATTGAAAATGCTGGGGGAGATGTGTTTGGGCAGTCAGGCCAACCAGGATGAAGGCTCCCCCCACAGTGAAGGGCTTCAGCTCCTGGTCCCGCCTCTGAATGGGTTTGGTGGCCTGGATTAAAGCTAGAGGCTGGCCACAAGAGAGCACTGGCCAAGGTCATCAGTGGACCTGGCCCTGCATTGTGCCGGGCGGTTAATGGGTGTGTTTGGATAGCTCTTTAAAGACATCCCCACAGGAAGCCTTTATGAAGGGGTAATGGAGGGTTTGGGGCTCCGCTCTCCCTCTCTCCAGGTGCAGATGAAGGCCGTGGTGGAGGACCTGCCCGATAAGCTGGAGACGGTGCTGAGTGAGTCTGGCTCTAACATCAGCGTGGGCCAGAGGCAACTGGTGTGTCTGGCCAGGGCCATCCTGCGGAAAAACCGCATCCTCATCATCGATGAGGCCACGGCCAATGTGGACCCAAGGTCAGGTGACACTTGAGTCTCCAAGGGAGCCATTTAACATTGATGATTGAAACACTTATTTACGCTGGAAGTTATACTGTACACTAGTGCCACAGATGCTTTTTTAAAGCTGGGTTTAATAAAACTGTACCAACACTGTTAAATATCTACAAACCAAATTTACTTGCAGTTGCTACACACAAGGGTGGATTAGAGCCTTCCTGGAGTAAACAAATCAAAAACAAACAACACTTTTGGTTTGACTTAAAATATGACTTGGAGCTGGTTTATAATGGCAATGCAAGACAAAATAAACGGATCTTTGTAAACCTCAGGACCTCTGCTATCTTTTGTTGTTTCTATGTCCTGCAGCACATACCTCACTGCTGATGAGCCATTGTTCCCTGTTAAGTAAAACTCCCTGCCCAAGGGTCCGTAGGAAGCAGGTTCTTTGTGCTGAGGTGTTGTGTTCTCTGCTCATTTAGAACCGACGGCCTCATCCAGCAGACTATCCGGGACAAGTTTCAAGAGTGCACGGTCCTTACCATTGCTCACAGGCTCAATACCATCATTGACTGTGACAGAATCCTGGTAAGTAAGAATACAGTAGACTTCCAACTAAAACAAAATTTAAAAAGCTAAAAATAAAATTTGGTAGGACGTGAATGCGCCCTCAGACACATGTGCCTCACCTCATATGCAGCCTCAATGCCGGACGTCAAGCTCGCCTAGAATTCTTTGCGAGGAGCCTCCTGCACGATCTTTAGATGTGCAGTTCGCTTCCTCTACATTGCAACAGCTGGGCTGATTTCTCGCTCACAGCTTTCCCCCTCATTGAGCCTTCGCTCGGGCCATTTGATCTCTGGCCCTTTCCTGCTACTGCCTGCAGAGGTGCCAATTAGTGCCATTTGTGGCAGCATTTGTTAAGCGTCTGTGGAGAACAGGGCACGACCTGGGAGCTGCTCGGACGCTGAGAGGGTTGCTGAGAAAGCCAAATATCACACAGCAGGAACCGTTTCACACCTACACTACTGTTAAATGCCCGCAAATTGTTGCGCGCTCCAGGATAACTAAATATCCTAAAGTGTGAATAAAAAATTAGATAAAAACATTGTTTTTGAACAGTAAAAATGTCCCAGAAGTATGTAGCCTACAAAGAAAATGAAAGAAAATACAGTACATGTACAATAGAAATATGGTTTTACATTCAGTGACAGGAGAAAGTTGCCATGTTAGAGGTTACATTTAAAAAATACTCTTAAAGCTACAAACTCCTTCTCCTACTATCTTGTTGAGCTTGTTTAAAAATCGTCTATAATTTAATTGTAGTCTTTTTCAAAATGCTTGAATTGGCACTATTGTTATTGTGTTTTTTTTACAGCATGTGATGACACAGAAATGATGGTAAAGTTTATAGTGTCTGAAAGGTATGATTGTTGGATTTGACTGAGGACCACCCCTGAGCCTCTGGAATGCCAGGATAAATACACGGATAAATCGCTGATCTTCAGTCTGTCAGAGTCAGCGTACTCAACTTTCGCACTGCTAACAGGCTAAGCTTATTGTCCGTCAGGCACAAACAGCCACCCGTGTTTGTCGTTGCATGAGTCACATAAAATGGATGGTTCCAGTGTGCAGAGAACTAGTGTTTCCCCATTCATCTTGCCCCGTCTGCATGCATCACTCAGCAGCGAAACAGCTGAAATGTCAGTTTTCCCCAAAGTAAAGTATACGGGCAGTGACACGCACGCACACCCAGCATTGTATGTGTGATTGCAGGTTCTGGATGCAGGCAGGGTCCAGGAGTATGATGAGCCATATGTCCTCCTCCAGAACCAGGAGGGGCTCTTTCACCAGATGGTCGAACAGACAGGCAAGGCCGAGGCCGCCTCGCTGCTGCACACAGCCAAACAGGTAACCACACCCACCTATCCGCCAAAAAAAGGTCCAGCCAGGGCACGCTAATCCTGGACTCTCCCTCTAACTGCAGACTTCGTTGCTCACCTCCAAAATGATACAGTCAAGCAAGAGAAGATGTGTATTACCCTGACAATGCAAAGACACTTGATTACCATTTTAATTTAGTGCGTACTTGCAGCGTTGCAACTCCATAACATTAATTTCGAGAGAGAAATTGTCCCCTTTGTAGATTCCCATCCTCTGATTTTATCGAAGAAACTCTCCTTATAATCTTTTTTTTCTCATAATGTAAATTTAAGATCATTTTAGAGATGATTGTAGAAAAGCAGCTTTCTTTGCAGCACTATATCTATTTGGAAATATTAAGTTTAACTTCATCGCGATTTGGGATAAACTTTCTATGGGGATTACTGTAATAGAGAATGTCCATATTTTTTCCCTGTGAAATTCATTTGTGATGTATTTCCCCTTCAGACACTGAAAAGATAAGAGCCAGCTATTCATTGTTCAATTCCATTTTATGTGCATCTGTCTGGGACTACAGATACCGTATTGCAACTTCAAACAGGTCTTTGTGAAATAAGAAAAAAGTAGGCATCATTTCATTTTCTCTCTGTCCCTCGCACAAATTTATCAGCGGAACTGTATCTTCTCAGCCAGAGGAGTGAAATGAGTAAAATACTGATTTCAAAGACTCAGCACAGTGTGGTATTATTTGGTTTCGTCTTACCCGGCACACTGGCGGATTGGTAGTGACATTGTTCGAGCCCTTGCGTTTTCCTTTCTTTATTGTAGGGTTCTCTCCTTAGATCAGATTCCTGCAGCATCCGTAGCTGTCTGGCAGCACTTATTAAATACCGGGATGGTCCACATGTTGTGTGTCAAGTTTCTATAGTTGTCAGTCAAGGTTTAAACACATTCAATAATCCGATATCAACCTTCACCTCCTTTGTCCGTGTTGAAAGAGAATCCCAGAGCAGACGGAACATCTCATCCTGAGGCCAACCTGCTTTCACCTGTTTGCCACTTCGGCTCAAACTTTCTCTCGTTGAAATCTTTGGCCCGTCGGAGCCCCCCTGGGCTTAAAAATCAAGCATTTTGTACACACAAATACAAATTAACTCAGTGATCATCTCAAAGTTTTTTTCCTGTGAATTTCACAGCCCTAAATAAGCCACTTTTGCACGCTTGGGTGGGTGACAAATCCCTTCACCTGGCTCTGACTGGATCTGTCATGAATCACGCCTTAACAGATCGCAGCTTAGATTGGACTGTGTGCGCTTGTGTTCTGTAACACTGCTTCCCTCGTTCACCTCCAGGTTTACATGAACAAAAAGCGAGTGACAGACGTGTGCTGTGCCGAGGACATCTCCGTCATCTTTGAGACGTCTCTTTGACAGTTTTGGGGAGCTGCTGAGGCCCTCGTGCTCGACATCACTGACCAAATCTCTGACCAGATTTACCAGACATTCTGATATTTTTTTTAATGTGCTGCAGTAGGTGGGGAAGAGAAAAGAGGGGGCACCTTTATTGACAGCGTATTACTGTCTGGCTGTTTATTGATTACACCCGGCTGTGTTTATGTATGTGTATTCTGGCCTCACGGGCAGCTTCAATCCTGCACTGGTGACTCAAAAGACTGCAGCTATTGGAGGTGTTCATCATGGTGCAATAAAATATTGGTGTCTTGAATTATTCTAAAGGCAAACGCTGCGTGGTAGGACTAGTCTTTTTATTATTTGGAATATGCTTCAAAAGGCAAAGAGAAGTCTAGAGGAGAAGTCCTTGTTTTCAGTAAGTATTGTGCCTTAATCAGAGCATTTCTTTTTTTGTAATTGCCATTTTTAATAAGTCTTCCAGCACAATGATGATAGCAGTTGAATGTCTACCTCAGCTTTTGTCAGGGAAGAACAGTAGTTCAAATGCAACATGGCAATAATAACACAAAGAAACACACAACAGGATTTTATTGCCTTTGAAAAATGTTTTCCAGTGTGATGTCAACTTTCTCTCTTTCTTCCTATGATAAATAGGCTGTTGTTGCTTTTACGCAATGCTGTGTATTCTTCTACATTCTGTATCTTTCCGTATGGTTTCATTAAGCATAATATTTCAGGGAGCGGCACTTTGTACTTAAATAAATCATAAATCTGTGAAATCACTGTAAATGTACAGAAAACAACATTCCGATCACATATAAAAAGTGTATTGTCTAAATGTTTGTGTCTAAAACACTGTCTGGTCTCTTATACCGTCGACTCACTGACCGCTTCCTCCCGCTGTTGCTCAGACTGCACTCAGAGGCCTGAATGGGGTGTTTGCTTCAGGTCAGTGGTTACAACTGGTCTTGAGCAAGATGCTACAAATTGGTAAGTGGTTCGGGAGAACAACCTAGCTATTATCTCGTTGAGTCGAGTGTTTTTTAAATGTATTTCCATGGTAGTGAATTGATGTAGCCCTCTTCGGTATCATTTTAGCGCGGTAGTGCAATATGACGATCTAGTCTCCAATTAAATTGTAATTTTTTTCACCCCCAACTCAATTAAGAGCTATTTAAATTTGCCTTAATAAAGACAAGAGCAAAGCGGGTGATTACGCAGTCAGAGATGTCTGTCAGTAAACACTTAGCTTGCTATAAAAGGCTGTATTTATCCAGGCTCAGATTTGGGTCGTGAACTGTGGGACATCAGTTCCTTTAAAAGCTGAGTGATTTACACAATTCATTAAAGCCAGTGATTCTTCAGCCAGCGTCATATTAAATGGTTACTTACTCTCAAATAGCCCCTTGGGAGCTGAATTGTTGGCCTGCGAATAGATTAAAGTTTACATTGAAAAGAGAAATTGAATTCAGAGGTAATCAATAGCATAATGGGCCAGTGAGGGGAGCCTGCTGCCTGAAATGAAATTACCATATTTTTAATCTTAATTTTCCACTCTGTTTATCTGACAGTGTGGATGTGCAATCCAAACAGATAATGAGAGAGTGGGATATTGACAGAGAGGTCCTCTGGAGTGCTTGTTTCAGTGATTAAACGCTGTGATCTGTGATTACTTTGTGTCGGGCGTCGGGCTGGCGGCCGGGGGCCCGGGGAGACACGGGCGCACTGCAGCTGGAGCATCATGGGTCTCTGAGGTGCTAATGCACCTGACACAGCATTGACAGCATTCAAATACCTATCAGGGACTGCACCACACACCAGCTGCCACAATAGGAATACTCACGGCACTATCTACATCAGACTCAGCATATATCCTCTCTGCTCTCCCCTCGATAACAGCCGACGGAAGAATGGCGGCGACAAAGTTTGCACAATAAGTATTATTAAGCGGATACCTTCCTACGTCGTCCAATAATAGCGCCATTTCAAGACCTATTTGAATAGGTGTGAAGATAGCGGCCGTCGACATACCGCTGGTATGGCTTTAATAAATGCATGCTGGAGAGACCTGGCTGTGCACACAATGAAGTTTAATCCGAAAAGAAATAAAACACAAAATAAGAGTCAGCACAATGTAAAAATGATGCTTTCACACACTGCAGCGTTTAGCCCATCCGCACTTTTAAGAGAGGAGTGATGCGTTGGTGCTGATGCAGAGCGTGATACACGTCCTATTCAGCTAAAGATGTTTTATTGTGGGACGAGGGAAGAATAACGTAACAAGTATCTACCACAACAGAAGGTGGTTTAAATTGTTTAAGGTTGTTTTGTTACGGGGCAAGCAAATAAGTCGTCTCAAGGCTATTTTGGGCCGAGGAGACAATGTTCCTCACTAACTTTCTGTTGTGGCAGCATATTCTTTTGTGACGGATACTGCTGTTTGACAAATGGAAACAAATTGCATGGTGCAGGCGCCTGAATGGCAGGGAGTTGGGGAGTGTCAAACTCGGTGCTGAAAGACGATGAAGCGAGAGCCTCAGGTTTTTGTGGGCGACTCAGACCTGACTGATCCCGGCATAAAGTACTTGTTGAAGAGAAGGAGAAAAGGAGAACGGGATTTCGACAGGCTGCAGTGAAATTAGGAGAATTGACTATGGCGGCTTTGTTCCTAGCTGGGTGACATGGGGGGAGGAAGGGGGGGGGTGGGGAGACTGCAGCGATTCCCCAGAGACTCGGCGCTCAGCCTTTTTAAAGTGACTACAAACTGAATATCTGACAAGTTCCCAAGGCCTGACATGACTCTGTGTGGAGCTAAGAAAAACAAACAACAAATGGCACGTTTTCTTTTTTTTTTTTTTTTAAGATACATGTGGTGACACTGGATGTAGTGTGTTAGGAAACCTTCTTTTTATCTCGTTAAAAATAGGTTCTCAATTCAAAACATGTTGATGGTGTGTATTCCAACTTGTCGCAACAACCTAGTTAAAACTAGTTTCTCCTGTGGCAAACTATCGGAAATGTCAAACTTATTACAGGTCTATCAACAAGCATTTTCTCTTTGATCTTGCGTCTAAAAAGGAAAAAATGAGACTGTGAGAGAGCGTAGTTCTTTCCAGCATGAACACGTGAGGTTTAATAAGCCGCGCTGCATCACGGTGCCTCAGCAGTTTAGTGACCACGCCGGACCGGCCGACTAATTCTGCTGCAAACAGTAATTATAGGTCAGAAGTGTAATGGGTGACTGCACTTGGTAAACTCCCCATGCTGCGGTTTGTTTCAAACCCTTTAGAGTATATTTAACATTCAGTGATACGATTTCAAAAGTCGGTTTTGCACATTTGCACGGAGGCGTGAATCTACATATACCTTTATTTATGCAGAAGAAGAATTCAGGAAACAGAAGGGGAAGTCTCAAAAAAGTTTTTTTCTTCTTCTTTTTGCATTTTCACCTGCCACTACTGCTTTTGCTTTGAACTGAACGGGCTAATGTGGCCCTTTTGAAAGGCCACCAAATAGGAAACCTCTTTGCATGCTTTAGCCTTAAATCCCGGGCATGGTCTGTCACCTCCCAAAAGTGGCGTTTGATTCTTCAACTGCGAGAGAAAGAAGCAAAGTGGAGGGCGAGACAATAGCACAGGGCTTATCTCATCAGTAAATAAGGCTTATTTCCCAAAGCTATAAAAGGCTGTGCTTATTGGTGATGTCACCCCTTTGTGGAAGATTGATGAAGCTTGAGGCAGGGGCATAATGTGAGTGAGAATGTGTGCGGAGGAGGCCTAGTGCAGCAAGTTTTTAACTTTCGCCTCCAGAGTTTGATAGAATTTAAAATGCATGACATATATTTTAACTGCGGCTGCACTAAAATTGCAGTCTTTGGAGGTAAACTAACCAAAATGTACTTCAAAGTTCCATCTGGCCGGGGGGGCTTTTATGCTCGGCCATGAGAGCGGTTGATGTTCCGTGCATGTAAACGTGCAGCTCTGGTTAAAGGTGGGGACAGCTTGTGTCCCCCATTATTGTCTGGTTGCATTTACGTGGGTCCAAGGGCCCACAGTGTCTTTTCGGGTTACTTTCTCATCATTTCTCCTAATGTAGAGACCCACAGGGTTGGTGGCAAGTGCACAATGCGGCTGTTGTATGGTTACTGTCAGCTCTCTCAAATAAGGCTTCCTGTTCATTAGACTTCTTTTCACCTCCGCACAATGCGCCGGCTTTGCAGCAATGGTGAGTCGACGCCCATCTCTTCAATGCCATGTGAATAGTTCTAAATAGTGTTTATGCAAGCCATTGTTGTCTATTGTGTGCCCAGTCTTAATGCACAGTGATTTGCCTGCTTTTGTAGCCTGGGATACATTATCTTTGCTATGTGGCTTTAGATGCAGGCCTGGCCTTTGAGCGAGTAAACAGTCTAAAAGTTAACTCCCTGTGGACAATGCTGGAGATGCCTGATAAAGTGGGGCAGAGTACACTAAATGTCTCTATAATTACTCAAATGGCTTCTTCCTCTGCAGAGTACAGATCTGTTTTGAACTCACCATCAACTGAAAAAGGCCAGTCTCTAAATTCATTTTGAGGACTTTTTCGCTTGGAAATGCAATAATTGAAAGAAAGTTTGGAAAAGAGACTAACTTAAACTGAAAGATCTTTCAATAAATACATAGATAGTGTTTCTTTGGAAGATTAGAGTGACAGTATCTGTTGCACATCTGGTGAATAATATCCATTCAGTGGGGAGATGTATTTAAACCCTGTGTCTTTATTCTTCAGACTGTCAGTGTGAAAATGAAACGCTAATACAGACAGACAGCCAGGTGGATAATCTGACACACATCACAGTCAAAGAATAAAAACTTTTAAATCTCAAAGATAATGTCAAAACAACATGTCTCGCAATGGAAATTGTACGTCTCGTCAGTCTCTTCGGTTACTTTAACATGAATTCTGTGTGTTTGTTCCACAACTTTATTGATAGAGCCGATTCGTAGAAGGAAGCCAAAACTGATCAAATTGTCAAATTGGGCATTTGGTTCAGTTCAATGGGACCCCCCCCCCCCCCCACCCCCTTCTTCCCCAACGACCACAAAATGGCGGCACCCTAAATGTTTTTTTTTTTTACAAATGAAGCAAAATAATCCTTCAAATTGAGAAAGCGGTGGCAGATTACAGCCTTCATCTGTTCTAGAGAACGTGTACATCACCTCCAGAGAGTGACTGACTCTGGCCGCTGACCATTCACTTCTCAGAAAGACGCACAAAAGCACAAGATTTCTTACGTTCACGATCAAGTATGCAGAGCTGAAAAGAAATGCCAGCGATTACAGGGGAGTGATTTGACTCAATATTGTTCTGAGATTTGGTGTGTTTGACCCCCTAAAGCATTCAGCAGCCAAGGGAATTTAAAACCACCTTTGGACTCGGAGGAAAGTCGGTGACACCGATACAGCGTCGTCAACGTTGCTTTACTCCAGACCGCCGAGCGGAGCCTCACTTCAGCGACACTTAGCAGCGCGTATTTCATTAACCTGTCGGAGAGAGGCCAGATGTTGCTTTGTCTTTGATTGACACATCCCCTCACGCTCATGCTGCTGCTTATACATTTGACCTCCATTAGCCCACCAGGTGTGTTTCACATTTTCTTTAATGAACTGTAGTCGTGGGGTAATTCACTGCCTGCAACAATACTGCTTGAAGCACTTTTTTTTTTTTCTCACACCAAAGTAGTGATGTTGAATTGCGTCGCTCCCGGGCTGATATTTTCATTAAAGGACCTCTTATCAAATAATGAAATAATGAATTTTTTTTCTTGCCCAATGCCAGTACCTCCCACATATCAAAAGGTTTCCGATGTAATGTCTTGCCTCCAATGCCAGTTAATTAGGTAGCGTTGTGCTCCATACTAATGCTGCTTTCATGAGAATAACTGAGACAATCAACCTGTCCTTCTGCAAGCCCTCTTAATTAAAATCAGCAAACACAAACCCAAGTTAATTGAAATTAGAACATCCCATCTGTATAGTTTACAATAATACAATCGCTAATGTTTTGTTACTGTTGTTGAATAACTATAATAGCTGGTATCATATCTCTATTTAGTATTTCATCGATCGCTCTCAGGAATGCAGCCACAATTTGAAAGAAAGAAATGTCTTAACCATGAGCAAATACAGGAGGCAATATATGCAACCCCAACATTGATTCAGACCGAGACATTAATATTCACACTCCTCCTGATAATCACAGCAAGGTGTACATGATTTGTTTTCATTGATTAAGTGACATTGCTCGGCTTCTCACGCCATGGTTATTAATATAGTTTGCATTGATATTATTTCTGCATTAACAACAATTTCACCAAGTGGGAGAAATTACAAGACCGATGCAAAAGTGTATCATCTCGTTGCTTGAGAGCTTTAATCAGAAGCCCCATTTGATGTAAAATCTTTATAACTTTAATCAATCTGTATAGACGATCTTTTCAAACTTTGAATAGCATAGTTTTAAAGAGGCTTTGCCCTCCTGTCAGATACCTGATTTTTGTAAATTAGAAATCCTTCCAGGAATATGAATTAGGTTGTGCAACCCTGAGTGTTCTTCCCATTCATGATGTACACGGCCCACATTTCCCATTTAAATGATTTCTTAGCCCCAGCTAATGTAATCAGGCCAACAATTCCCAACTAGCGTGGGCTTGTAGTACACAGAGCCCAAAACAAAGCGTAATCTAGCACGCTACTATTCCAGTAGGATTTTATTTTGTCCTCACACTTCTTTTGTCACATTGGCCCATGAACAGAAATAGCTAAACAAAATAAATAAATAGATAAACAGTGGGTTGTCTTTATAGCCTTTATGCAGAGATATCTCTGAGCCAAGAACATTTCTGAAGTTCACAGTATTTATGTTCCGGTAGCGTTGGTCACGCTCTGTCACACTTTATTTGCATCTGCATGTCCGATTAACAAATATGACATATTCCTAAGATCAGGCTCCTAGCACTCTAACCACCCACCATGGCAATTAACTGTCTACTAAGCTAACAAGCGTAACACACATGCCTGACGCAAGCCAGTAGAATATCAAGCTCCTACAGTAAACGCATCCCCGTTTGCCCTTTGGTGCCGCTGTGAACGCACCGTTTTGATTAAGTTGCAGCTCTGGACTGAGGACCTTTACTGCCACCGGTGTGGATACAGGGTTTACGTTAAGTACGACATACATTTTAAATTGACTGGCGATCGAGAGGGTGCTGACCGCGTTGAGGGCGAGTGACACCTCGTCAGGGTGAAAAAGAGCCTGTCAGACAGATTCAATGGGCTTTTCTCCGTCTGAAGGACTGTTAGTAGTGGATCTACTGAATCTATCCGCACTGATGGCCTCTGCTGTGCACCGCTAACGTGCTGAAATAATGCTGACCCTCACACTGCTCAGGCTTGTTATCACTGCTTAGGTCAAAGAAGGAAAATAGCCGATATATGCCTGAGTGCTACAAATACAGACTCGCAGATAGCAAAGATGGGATTGGCATACTGCTTTCAGTCACTCTTATCGTGAGTCAGATAAAGGACGCTGGATTTGAAAGAGGAATAAAAAAGGCCACTTATGACAACACATGCTGTATGTTACAAGAAAAAAATATAATTCAAGTACAACTCATGTTTATTCCAGGAGGAAGTCTTCCTCGTCTTTGACATTGGTGGAAAAGTACATGCGTGGGTGGCATTTCACCGTTGCTTTGGCTTCAAGGATTATATCCAACACGGCATCTGAGGGTAAAAGGGTTTTGTGGTAAATACAGACAGTTTTTCTTACAGCACGATTGCTACCAAAGTGAGCTATCTGTTCTACTTTTTTCTAAAAAAGCGTTGACCGCCGGGGCATAGCCAATATGGAGGTTAATCCATTCTTGTGTCTATACTATGGGATGCTTATGGAAGCATATTTGCTTAGGGCAGCCATGCAAATTATTACTTACTGCCCTGTAAGCTGATAACACAAATTAGATACCCATTAAAGTTGAACAATGTATATAGAATGAGAAAAGATTGCAAGTGATACCTGAAGGGATGCTTAAGTCGTATGGCACTAAAATATGCCTCATGCTTGCAAACTTCAAAAGTGGAGAGATGTTTATCCTTGGGATTGGAAGATGCATAATAGTAATCTCATATGCACAGAGGCAGCTGCCAGGTGGAGGATAGCACACTGCATGTTTATGAATAGAGATCATTACAGGGACTGGGGAACATACCGGCATTGAACCAGTGACACAGAACTTTGTTATCATCTACCTAGCCTTCACCGCGCCGCTAAAAAGTTGATGTGCTGAAACGTTTAGTAAGGCACTGGTTGAACTCATTTTGTGCCGCATTTGACTCGCTGTTTGTTTTTTCTTTTTTCTCCCCACACACACATTTGCTCGTAGAACAGATCCAACGCCTGGAAAAGTCGCTCTAACTTTAAGCCCCGATCTGATTGGGGGTTGGAGTTGAGAACAACGAGGCTGTTAATGCGATCCAGCCACCCGAGGGGGACCTGTGAAATGAGAAACATGGCAGCTCCAACATCGGCGCCACAAAACTCCACCTGGGCCTCTACCTCCGCTGTAGCCTCTGCTGCTATCTGATCAGCCTACTTTAATTCATGTGCCAAACACCTCTCTGAGGGTGAGCACAGACATACAGCAGCTTTTAGGTGGAAACGCAGTTAGCGGCGTGTTAGACGAGAGAGGAAGTGCCTCGGGCATGTTTGGGAACCCCGGGCTAATTCTACCTTTTGACTCGTCTGTTGTTGTCTTTGAGCCCCTTTCCCTTTCTGCTCCACCGGCCGGCTGATAGTTAGGGATTCATCTTAAAACCTCCCCTTTTGTCCGACAGACCGCGGAGTCAGCAGTTATTCTTCAACTGACGACTTTCAATGCTCGGCGGTGAAAGAGATGAAGCTGAAACACAAAGGCAAATTAAGGGTACAAAAACACTCGCCATTGTCCCATTGTTGAGGGTCACAAATCGTTGAGTAAAAGCAACACAGCGTGGTTGAAATGTATTCGCCTCCATCCCTATCCCCCCCTCCCTCCCCTCTCCTCTCTTTATATTCATTAGATTCATTATAGGCCACAAAGGATTGCCAACAAAACAGCTTGTGATTTTAGTTGAATTCATCCCCCTCTGAGGCCTGCAGGGAAATTAAAGTAGGTGACTATCACTGGAGGGGGAGCAGACTTGACACATCTGAAGCTTTTTAGTAATGCAAATAGCCAAGCGTATCCAAAATACACAGGAGCTGACCTCAAACAGATTGTGGGGGTTTAAAATCATTAGTTTGCAAATGAAGCAAAAGTACATTGGTTCTATAGTAAAATCAGCCCACTCTGAACCTTTGATTAGTGTTTGTCAACTCCCCTTTCTCTTCATACTCCCCCGCCCACTTGCTATCCAGAAATTAATAAAGGAGACATAGCAGCACTTTGGAGGGAAACACTTGCATCTCCAGCACCTGTTAAACAAATGCACTTAAGGCAGGAATCAAATTGCAGGCAGGTTTAAATTGGTGTAAAATCTTCATTTAGACGATGTCCCCGGGGCCTGCTTATTACTTGAGATTTATATAGCATTAGTTCTGCCTCGCAAATGTGGTGCACCATTCCACCTCAGTGAAATATGAAGAGGTTTGATAAAAAAAGGCAACAGATTCTCTCATTAAAAAAAAAACTAAACCTTTAAAAGATTTGTTAATTTAACTTGTGGCATGCAGTTCTGACACGCACCGAGTTCTGTGCTTGTGCCCGCGAGCGCCGTATGTTAAATAGTGTAAGATGTTTCTGCAGCTCATCGGCACGAGTCTAGAAGTGAACTGACAAACTAAAGTACCTCCAACGCTGAATGCATTTCATTGCATTCCAGATGTTCGTTTTTTGACACATGAACTGATATTAAAATAAGCAACCTAAACGGAATTCTGTAAGACTCTTTGCACCTGGGGTTTTTTTAGTCAAGATTTTGTAGTTGGTCACACTTGCTATCACATGTCATGTTGCCACAAATGGCACAAATCACGGTGAAGGCTGGAAGGAAACCGCCACAAAGACATTTCCTTCGTAGCAGTAACCCTATTGAGTATGTCTGTTTCAGTCACCAATCTGCTTTGTTCTCCGTCCTTTTCAATTTGTTTACATTTGGCCCCTACCGGAGAGGGACAGTCTATTGATTTATTGTCCCCCCGCCCCCCCCCTCATCCAAAGAGTGCCATTAAGCATCCCCCTCCGTCTTCAGACCCACGCTCTTGCATTGTGCTGCCTGGTTCCTGGCTGTTACTGTTACAGAAACAGGGCCTTGCCCGAGCATCACAAGGACCCCACGAGAGAAAAGCCGCCGCGGCACGAAGGCCCGAGCGACAGCACAATGCAGCTGCGTCTGAATAGCCCACGACGTGGGACATTCGCCGTCTCTTTAGGTTCTTACACGAGGCTTCCATTTAATCAGAATATCACAATTGTCACTATACAGTATGTGATTACTATGTAATTACTAAATAATAACAGAGTAGTGTGGACTATGAATTGAAGATAAAAACGTGTTCAGTGTACATATTCATGTAGGTATGTGTGTGTCTTCTGTGCTATACGTGCACACATATTTTCCTCCTATCAAGGTGTTTTTTTTCATGTTTTGTGACATCTCCTTTTGCAGATTGATATTTTTCATGAAAAGCACCTGTCTGAAATTGTACAGAACAATTTATTTGAGTCAAAAGAATCGTCTAAGACGAAAGTTGAAATGCTTTTGTGAAATGGCCTTTCACTCCTCCCGCTTGAAGATAAACAATTTCCCATGAATATATGGCCGGGGCCCCCTATCTATCACATAAATCAGAATGTGTCCCATACTGAGCCTATTGTAGTCTATTAAAAGAAATCCTTCCCTGTGGCAACCATTTTGCAGGTTTCAAGTAGATAAATGCCTTCCAAGAGGGATAAGAATGCATTTCTACAAAACTGCATTAAAGAGTAATGTTTGTCAACTACTCCGATAAAAACTTCACAGTCACAATTCTTTTTAGAGGCGGTAAATGCATTGGCAATGTGTAAAGCTGATTGGTCTGGGGAGGCTGCCTACAGGTTAGCAGGCCTCATTTCCAATCTCTGACAGCAATATGTGTCGCCGTGCGCTTCATCCCGATTGCTCATGTTCAACACAAACCGTGGTCACTCTATATATGGAAATCTCTGTCTTCGGGGCGAAAAAAAATTAAAAAGGTGAGATTGGCACTTTAACCTCCATGCCCCCCTGAAAATATGTTTTAGTCTGATACATTATACTACTGCGAATTATTTATCAAGAAGATACAAGCTTGATATTTCAAAAAAAATAATGAGATGTTGAGGTGGCAGCTGAAATGTTCTGGTCCAGTGAGCAGCATCCATGAATCGGGGGAAATGAAGTAAATACGGCTGGCTGGGACAGACCATGTGCAGAATGTGAAAGAGTGGAGGCCAGTGTTTAGGTGGCACTGACCAAAAACTTAAAACATCTCCTCTGTGGCTTGAAGAAAAGCAATGCAACAACCTTTATTATAACAATTAGTAATAGAGGATTTGTGCTTTAAGTGCATATGCTGCAGATAATAATCAGTGTCGGATATTGATGTTGAATATTTTCTGGGGGAAAAAAAAGCCAACATGGAGTGTGAACTCTAATAGGCAAAAACAAAACAAGTGTTGAGTTGAAAGAGCCCACCTGTCAACGCGCTGCATTCAGAGGAGAAGTCATTCAGTTGCTGCAGCTTGTAGAATGCGAGCGAAGAGAAGCAAATCATTCACACACTTGATTTACGTCCCTGCGCAGATGACTCTTATTTGGAAGAACAAAAAGGGAGGCTGTGTATTAATTTGCTTCAAGACCCTCAGTCATTGCTTTCACTTCAATGTTAGTCCCTCACGCTTTGATCCACACACAGCAATCAAGGTGAACCGTGACTTGTTTGATTTTTCTGTCATGGCAGTTGGCAGTTTTTCTTCACAACTCATTGGCTGCACCGTGTCATTTAAAACCAGGTTGAGATTCTAGAGATATCATCTCTCCCCTTTAGTAATTGTTCCCTTTTGTGAAGCTGTTCGATATGATACAACATCCTGCAAATGCAAGTAAAATAAGTGTATTCCAATTTCAACATGCAATTTAACCTCCATGTATTTAGTATCTTAACCTTTTCATCTGGATGAAAGAATTAGAATTAGAAAAAAAGGTTTATTTCAGAGCTTTCCCCCCCTCCACACCCCAAACTCCAGTCTTTGTTTTGATTAATTTCATCCTTTCAGAACATCCCGTTGCTTTTCGGGGCCCCCTTTGTTCTTGGTGAAGGGTTCTTTTATTTGGGAGAAATCTCCCATCTCAGACCAGCGCTGTGGCTTGATGCAGATCTTCATTAATCTCCGGGGCCACTGTGGGCTCATACAGCTGCCTGCCGTTTTGATGGGAATTGAATTTGATACCGTATTGTGGCTTGTATGCAAGCTAACAATGGCCTGTGTTCCTCCCTGTGTATGTGCACAATCAGAGAGACACAATTAAATAATTTGGTACAATAAAGGGGAACAATGGGACACCCGGGCATAAAGTGAGGGCTCCAACATTTGTATACTACTGTATCATGTTAATTAATCCACTTTCAAACTACAGGGGGATGAACAATGGAAACAGTGCAGCAAATCTCAAAGTACGGCTGAGGATTCTTTATATTCAGGTGACAAACTAAATCACCATTTTACAACAGAAAAATCTAATTTTTCTACTGTGAAATGCTGCCGTAGACAATTAAAATGTGGCTTTCCTTTCACATCCGTAAAGTAAACTTTAAATCCACTATTTAAAAATCCCATCGTTCATGTTTTTATTGTTTGTTTTTTTACTGTTTTGTGGTGAATCATGAAATTGTTTGAATAGAATAATTTTACATCTGAAATGCCTGTCATGATAACTTGCTGTTAATTAACAATGTGTGAATTCTGTGATAAATAACTGCTTTTGTGGACGGTAATGTGTCATATCCAATGAAGGGTAAATGAATTATCCACGAGTGGCCTGTGATAAGCGGTGATGGGACCCATATGGAGCTGTCACTGGACTGCTGGTGGGCTCTCCTGGTCCAGACGCTGTAATTGAAAGAAATGAGCCATGGAGCTGACACATTAGCAGTCCCCCCAGAGATGAACGACACAGCACACACACACACACACACACACACACACACACACACACACACACACACACACACACACACACACACACACACACACACCGTATGCACACACACACGCACTCACTCACTCACTTAACACAACGACGTGTTTTTACTTTTTCATACGTCATCTACAGACTCTATCTCACGGAAAATATTAGCCAGACAATGTCAGGCCGGCGGACGCAGGACGGCGCTCTACTGTAAGTGAGGCAGGGTGTGAGATTGGGGAGGTCTCCGTCTGGGTTAAGGGGATAATGAGAAACTGCCCTGCAGTGAGTTAATCAGCTCATCGCTCTCTCCCAGCACTGCCATTTATTTGCTGTTTATTCCCCGGCACAGGGCCCCCGGGGGGGGGGCTGTCTGTGAGGCAGCACCTGCAGCTTCCCCGGCGCTTGATTTAGTGCTGTGAATGCTGCTCGTGGGCCAGATTAGACTGGACAGTGATCAAACCTTATTTGCAGTCTGATTAAACTTACTGCTCCTTGCAGTGACAAGGCTGAAGCAATTCTCCTTCAGCAATTTTATCCCAATACCCTGAGTGCAAATTGTTAACGCTGCCTTAATGAATGTGGCCGCTATTCACCACGGCCATGTTCCTGCATTGCTTGTATTCTGAAATGGGCGTCACATCCCACTGCGACAAGCCAACTAGAATCCCAGCTGTAAAAATGGACCTGATATCCATTAAACAACAAAGTAATGACTGAATGCAGACCGTTTCTTGAAGGAAACAGGCATTACAATTTGTCGTATTCCACGAGATAAAGAAAAAGGAAACGTGATCAATAGCTCTTGATCCATTTGATCTTAACTTAGTTTCCCAGCTGACGTTTAAATTAATGTTTAGACTAAACCGGGAGGACACTCAATCACAAACATTCGCTCAAAGGTTGGTTGTATCAGTTTTCAGCCCCTTTGAAGAATCCTACAGAAACCAAACACTAACCCAACCCACGCATGATTAACAAGTACGTTCCCAAATTCAACGCTCTTCAAAACGTGCATTGCATTCAATATTTGAAGAGAACAGTCTGGAAAATGATCCCAAAACATCCCGATTGGGTTTGACAGCGCTAACTAATATGATCGAACTCTGCATCAATGTTTGTAATTGTAAATTTCTTCAGTTTTCTACAAACACCCAGCACTTCTTTTATGTGATACACCTTTTTTTGTAGTATTATTTTGTTATCTACATTACATTTTCTACAACCCCGATGTTCAACTCCTACATACGCACACACGCAGACTCACATTCACACACACACACAACCATCCTGTAACCTTCAAACGTATTGTGTTGGGAGTAGGTCCCCTGTTGCATTCAGAGTGGAAGGCACTCCAGTTCAGGTCATTGTACAGCAGATTTCCATGCTTTAGTGCTACACAAAGCCTGCTCTTTCAACCAAATGATCAGGCCATCTTAAATGTTGCACCTGAGACTGTAGTGCACTGGCAAGGTCTCTCGTCTTTCATCTACTTCTGCGCAGAGGCTAGCGAGGTATTAATGAAGCTGTTTTCTGATCTGCTCCCTTTACGCTGATCCTCCCCAGAATTCTTCTCCATCACTTTTCTAGCATTTGCGGGTTTTTTTTTTCTAAAACCCTGACGCAAAGTCCATTTGGAATTGTGCTTGAGCGACTGTGAAGCATATTAAGAAAATGTCCAGTACAAATGGATGAAAAGAACAGGGATGCTCATAATGGAATCTGAAAGCTTTTATTTCCCTCGCATTGTTTCTCCTTCCTTCTCTAAACAACCTCCCTTTTCTCAGCTATCAGAGCAAAGTTCCCAGAGAGAAAATGAAGTGCATTCAGGCATCCTGAAAGAGGCTTTTAAGGTTGAGTACAACTCAAACAAAAATGAAGGTGAGCTACGGCCGGACTGAGTATGACTCAATGTTTATAACCTTGCCGTGCAGAATTCAAGAATGCTGAGGAGATGAATGAAGCTGGCTATAAAGCCCAAGCCACAATGCTGGGAAATTTATTGTTATTTATTCAAATCTTTCTTTCAGGCTGCTTCAGTCATGAGACGTGTTGCTGGTTTTTGGGAAATGTTTCTGGGTAATTAAACTCAAGCATTCAAAGCTGCAAACTCTCCCATTGAATTTGGGTTGGGTAGCCAACAATGGCAGAACAGATATATTTTTTCAATATGCACTATTTTCTTTTTTTGGGAGAAATCCTTCTCTAGGTATTATCGTATTTTTTTATTGATTTAGAGTGCGCACGAGATTTGCATCTTGAAGATGAATGTATGCTTGCGATAACATACAATGAGTATTTTTCTTAGCTGTCAGGCCGCCTCCCATTGCTCCCAGCCCCTTTCTCTCTTCATTTTGCTAACTGGTGCTCAAAGCCTCTCCTCCGCTGACCAAGCATCAGCTTCCCCGCGCTGATAAATGGGCTTCTTTGAATTGATGGCAGGCTGAAGGAAAAAGAGATAATCCTAGATAATGTGGACACAGTTTTCATTTCTTGTCACCCAATTAAACTGCAATTATCCCAAGTGCAGGAGAGGAGAAAAGTGAAAAGAATGGGCAAAGAATGGAAGACCGGGGCTTCCTGGGACACTCTCCACCAGACACATTAGCCCAGATTTGCTCCATAGCTGATAAAAGGGACCCGTTTCTTGCACTTGGCAGTGCACAGCGAGTGGCAGACCAGCTGCAACCTGGGGTTTAGAAAAGAATGCCTGTGCAATGTTTGTGCCATTGCCTCAAAGTGGCTGGGAAGAAAAAGATCAAAATGTATACAGGTTGTCGCCCCATTAAAGCACAGTGGCTTTTGTCTGGCGCGCCGTGTGTCTTAAGCTGAGGACATCAAGGTTTTATCCCTTAATAGCCCACATGGATTTTTTTATATTATTATTATGCAAATGTCAAAGACACATTGTCGGAGAGAACAAGTGTGTATTTTGTGAAACCTTTGTCATCACTGACTGATCAATGTAGGAACCCTGGAGTCGACTACACAGGGGTTCAAAGACCTTCAAACAATCCCGCAGCATATCTAAAAGTGCTTTGAGTCGGAGCTTGTGTGCGCCTACTGTTCTTTAAAAGAATCGACCACTGCTTTAAAAAAAAGAAGAAGAAAAAGGGGGACGCTTCCTCCTTGAATTGTTTGCCTCACGATGAATCAAGGCTGGGTGAAACTCTCCCCTGGCACAAAATCTAAGAGGTGAATTAATGTCTTTTGTAATTACAGCTCCTCTTAGTAATTATCACACTGGACAATTTATGGATTAACATATTGATTTCACTTGACCCCTTGGCAAGGCTTAGTTTGGACAGAGAAGATGCTTTTGGCTGGATCTGCCAAATGAGAAAAGCCCTCGGGGGCCCCGCTAGAGATTTGCTCTTTAGGCGCGTAACAGTATCTTTAGCAAACGTCCCACGGGACGATGATCTAACTCATGAAGGGCCCTGGCCTTTGGGTCGGCTGTAGAGCAGCTCGGCATGCGTATTGACTTCAGCCACACGTGAAAAAAAAAGAAAAAGAAAACTGCACGAGCGAAAGCGGAGAGGAGAATTCCTAAGAGTAATTCATTAATCTTCACGCAGGCGATTAATGCTTTGAAGTCTTTGATTTTGAAAAGCTGGGCTCCTTGCTGCACCCTCCCCATCCCTCACAGGCTGCTTAAACAAACATTGGAAACGAAGAGATTATTTGAAATCATCAGGCGAACATCTTAACAAACACACACGGGCTGCCTGCTTCGGAATGCTGATAGGTGGAAGCCCTCTGCAGTGGCATCTGATGATTGTCTCCCTGCGTGTGTCGCGGGCCACGCAACCGGCGTCAGCGGCAGTAATGCATTGCTGATTATGGAGAGGGGAGAATACTCTGTCAAAATATGATCAATATTTCCTATAAGTGTCCCCCCCCCCTCCCCCCCTCCCCCACCTGCTGCTCTGCATGAGTAATGGCCTGATTAAGCGAGCACCGCGAGAGAAGCCATGAATGCCGCTTCTCTGCTGTGGTCTCCATCAAATAATGAGATCACCTGAGACAGCACCCCCCCCCACCCACCCTCTCACCCCTGCCTCCCCGCCCACCGCCGAACAGGACGTGCTGACAGGACACTTGCCCTCCCGTTGATCATATTGTCATTCAAGCTGCTGCTTACACATGTACACACACACAAGCGTTCAGACACCAACGGCAAAATGTCCCTCCCCCGACCCCCCCTGTGTTACGTGTTTAATAAACTCTTGGCCACATGTTCTGTCCCTGAGGTATGTCGGACAACGGGCTCACCTAGGGAGGTGTGACGTTGAGCTGCGACAAAGAGCAGGAATTCACTTTATTTCACTCTTTTGAAAAGTGGGACTTTTCTGTCTCTCTCTCGATGACATGGTTATTATTTTTGGTCACTTAATCTCCTCAAATAAGATTGATTTGTCCTTTCAGGCGGCGTTAGAGTCCATCTGTCACAAGGCACTCAGGCCATGGGAACCACGGCGTTCCAACGCATTCTCACAATTTTCCCATTTGATGGAGGTCACAGTCACTCAGGCTGCTTCTTTGACTTACTGATGAGTGGACACACAAAGGCCCTTTCATTGTTACAAGTGATAGAAAGGAGCCCGGTGACACGTACAATACACAAGACAGGGTAAAACGCAGGTTCGTGAACGTGTCATGCAAATGGACACACGCACCCTGAATTGTCGGGTAAATACACATAATAATAATAATAAACCTGGCAAGAATGGTGCGATGATTTTCAGCGAAATTGTCCACTTTGACCTCTTTCCATCTTTGTCTTCATGCCAAAAATAGCAGGTGATTATGAAGTAAGAGAAAGAATGAATTGAGATGTGTCATCTTGGACGGTTCTGTATTTTTTGTATTTTAAGGTAACTCAATAGGACATTTGAATAGTTGTCCACCCAATTCACCCAAAATCAGGACACATCCTGCGTTTTGCGCAACACTTACATTTCGGAAGTTTATTCACGGCCGCGTATTGTCTCACTGCCAAGGTCAGTGTTCTGGTGCAAACCTAATTAAAATATCTGCCCCCCCCCCCCGCTTTCTTTCTGTGGAGTAGTTCTTGTTTGGCCTCTTTTTTCATTTTAACACGTTTGGCAAGACTGCGAAATCACAGAAGGTCGTCTTCAACGGCCGGCCTGTGAGTACTTTTTAACTGCTTTGCAGTTTCATTTGATCATATTTAACTTTCCCTTTTCATTTTTCCCGACCCTTGCATTGAAAAGGCTGTTGTTTTGAATACGTCTTGACCTTTAATTTCCACTTTTTTTTGTGTGTTTTCACCTTCTGTTCATTCAACCCGGATGAACAAAAATCCTTACATCCAGTTCTCCCTATTCATAACATCAGCGAAACACGCAATAAGGGTTAAAGGTGGTCAATAAGATGGAAGCACAATGCTGTCAACTGTTATACAAATGCTTTGTGCGCAATGTTAAAGAAGAAGTCTCCCTTCTTTATTCCCCTCCTCTGAAGGACGACGCCACACTATGAAAGCACGTTGCCGCGCTGCCACGGGTTCAAGGAGATTGGATCACTTTTTGTTTGCGAAGCAGCCTCAATTCAGCTTCCACATAGAGAGCGAGAGACTGGGAGAGGACTGAGAGAGAGCAGTCTTTGTGGTATTGAAGGGAAAAGGTGGATAAAAAAAAATGCCTTGGTGCATCAGTTTTCTCTGATCCCAACTGGAACTATAAATGTATCTTGAGAGATGAGCTATCTGTGGCGAGCTGGGCCACAAGCCGGCCTTTTCTTCCCTCTGTCCCCGTGATGAGTTAGCAGGACCTGGAACGATAAAGCTGATAGAAGGGACACGCTATCGGGTGGCAGTCCGGGTAATTACAACTCTGTATTTTGGCGCTTTGCAGCGATGCTGTGGCGATAAGGGGAATATAATGAGGAAGAAAGGCCAGCGATAATGTATCCGCTAAATGGTTCGAAAATAGTCTATCATGGGAAAAGTCATCTCGGTGCCTCGGGGGGAAACAAGTATCCGTGGATTTGATCCACGGGGCTCCCCGACAGAGGGTATGTGGAAGGTTTAAGCTAAACATGTGCCCCGCGGGGGTGTGGGGGGGTAGCAGCCATCAGAGTTTAAAAATCTGACTTTTCACAAAGGGGAAGGATGTTTTTTTGAAAGGATCGAGGACGTTGTTTGATTGCTGCTGCTATATTGTTTGCCCCTCAGGGTGTGCAGATATTCTGCAGTGTGAGATTACACGTAATACTTTGACAAGCGGCGGTTTAAAGATGAAGGTCTTATCAACTTTGCGGACTCCACATCCTTCTTTGTTGCCATTCTCCTTCCATAATGTGCCTTAGAAGTTTGTTGTATCTGTCAGTGAAGGTGCTCAAAGATCGAACTGACAATCACTCCTCTTTTCTCCCTCTTTACTCTCATTGAAGCATTCACACAAACACACACACGCACACCTAATCCTCAGGGCCATTTGCCTGTCCCACTCCCCAGCCTTTAACGCAGTGTGTTCTTTCTTGTATTGCTGATTTATTGTGAATTACAGATTCCCTCACTAGGGATCACGACCACTATCAATAGTATTTTCTCTAATGTGATTAAGTTAATACTGTGCTCTATGAGAGGATTATTTCTCAGTACCTCTTGATATGCGTAATATTTAGGTTGTGATTGGGTAAATATTTTGGTTCTTCACCTAAATAATTCCCACTGAGACAAAGACACGAAAGTATGCCCTAAGGAGCAATAAATACTGTATAATTAGAATGATTAAAGAACTGCACAACTAATTTGGCACTTATTGAATATATTTTGAGAACACAACGTTCAAAATAGGTCACATATTTAAACCACAAAAAAAATTAACTTTATTCACATTAATTATGTATTTATTCAGACATTCATGTCTGAGTCATTTGAAGTGATGCTGAAGTCGGCATTGTCTCTCTACCAATCCGATCATTATATTGCCTTGCACTTAAGCATATTTTATACGTATTGTGGCGGCTCTAAAGAAACCTCATTAGAAAAAAATGACTTCTAATCTAATAGCAATCATCTTCAAATAGTAATCAATTGGATCCCTTACATCGCTAAACTGTTTGTCATTAGCACTTTATCAAAGGCTCACTTAAGATAAGATTCTGCGGCTAATGGCGTGTGATAGTGACAAATTGACTTTCAATACTCTCCACAGCATGCACGTCTTAACATGTTTGCTTTGCTTCAAGAAAATGTGTTTCCTTCTTCGGAAAGGTGTGTTAATATATGAATACCTTTGTCTGCAGGCCAATGAATAATAGAGCACAGAAAAGAGTCACCTAGTATGAGATGATTTATGTTTGAAACAATGTTTTCTCCTTAAAGCTTTATTAATATGACACCATGGTATAATGGAATACCCCCCCCCCCCCCCCCCCCCCATATTTGTGCCGTTATCTGCACCATGAATCCTCAATCTGAACATCGGCTGTAAAAAGTGGAGCAATCGGTACGTTCATATCAGGATTTATAACAAATCCTCTGATTAAAAAGAGATGACTACCTTTCACTGTGAGGTGCATTCACTGCTTCTGCCTTGGCCCCCGCCTGCAAGGGAGCAGCCAGAGCTGAAAAGGAAGGGGAAGATCCAGGCAGAGCTGTGATCAGACAAGCAGAAAGAAACCACATCAGGTACACAATCAGGAACCCTCCCTCTCCCTTTCTTCAAACCTCCCCAATAATGAGCAAACTTCCATGTGGCGGTAAATACTCTCCACGCTGGGGTTTGAAGTGGCAAACAGAAGATACTGTTGTTTATCCTGCTCATCTTTTCTTCTTCTTCTTCTTCTTCTTCTTCTTTTTATACCAGTTAAGGAAAAGCCATCTGATAACAAGAGGTCAACTTGTGTTCCTTTAAAATCAATTCATTTTAACACCCGATTCCCCTGACTCCACCTAGAACAGTGTCACGGTGGGAGAAGAACCCTGAACACATTTAAAAAGAAAAATGTAGTGCACAGTCTACAATATTCCATATAGATCATGGCTTTTTATGTAGACTGGGATTATCCGGGGATCCTCATCAGCTCTCGCTATAATTCATCGCGCTTCCTCCCAGAGTTAGTGGAGTGTTGAGCAGAATAAACTGTTTGGTGCTATCAGGAAGATTCTTGCACCTCCAGGGTCTCCTATTTCAGAGTGATGGCTTTAGCACTTTAGAGTGAACTGTGTGCGATCTCTCCGGGTAGGAATATGTCCCCATGGGCTTGTTGTTGCTGCTGTCTGCCTTCTATTTGCATGATATTTTTCTATTCAGTCTTATCATCAGTGTGCTGTGAGGTGGGAGTGCTGGCTCCGTCTCAGAGGCTGGACCGGAGCTTTATCGGCAGGTAATTCTCACACTCTCACTAACTCATCTTGAATTATTTAAGTGTTATTTCCAGCACCCAGGCTGAGGTAAAAAAAGGAGAGGGGGGAGTGGGGGGGGGGTATTTTTTTTCTACTTATCAGATCTCCATTAAATTACTAAAGTGAATAATTTACTGTTTTCTCAGGCTGCAATTACTTAACTTTTTTTTTTATGAAATGGATAAAACACACTTGACATTTTGATAAACTGGAAAAACGCGCTGCATGAGTGCGCCTTCGTTAACACAGCATCAACCATAGGCCCCGGCATCATCTAAAATCATCCGACACGTGTTATAATTAAAACGCGAGGCCATGCCTTGGGAGGGGGGCGGCGGAGGGGTGGCGAGGGGGGCTTCTCTCCATTGTCAAAAAGCCAAACTAAAATAATAAAATGAAAAATAAGACCAACATGCAGAGAGAAATAAAACAACATAAACATCTGCAGGAAGCAAGTGGAAAGCATGCGCAGACACTGGATTGCACACCTCTAAAACTGTAAACTGTAATGAACTTTCCACCGTAACGTATTCATATAATTCATAGCATTTTTTTTGTTTTTGTTTATCCGGTTGTGTGTCACGAGAGGCACGTGCTCCTGCGGCGGAGCGCTTCATCGCAGTGATGTCGTCGAGGTGAATGACAAGCCGACAAAAGGGGCGCGCGGTGTTGAGAGACGCTGCGACTCACTTGGTGCAGCAGGTTTGTCCCTCGTCTGGTCCTCCTGGCGCGGATCGCTCGCCACCTTGTTAGGTTTCCGACTTGAGACAAAAGAGCGATTCCTCGGCGGGATCATTTTCTGCGTCAAAATAAACCACAATGAATCCTTATTAATAGAAACATTTTGCAACATAACGCTCAAACTGCAGAAATTACAAAAGGGCGCTGTCTGCTGGAAATGGCGCATTAGGTTGGAATTGCTCCACTTTCACCCGCTCAATAATCGGCGCATGTCATTTTTAAAAGCGGCCGTCTTATTTGTGTCATATTTGTGTTTGTTATTTTTAAGAATAATATAAATACCAACAGCAACAATGTATTGTGAAAGCTGTCCTTAGATAATGCTGCACCGTATAAAAAAAGAACAACAGTGCAGAGAATTGAATTTGACATCCATTTATATCCTAATTTAAACGCTCGACCTGCACTCTAATTCCTCATTTGTGATATTGTTCGATACATTCCTTCTCCATTTCATTTTTTTTTGGCATGTAAATATATATAATTATGTACAACGGGGAGGTTGCGAGAACAAACCACTTAAACCTACAATTTACTCAACAAGTCCTACAGATAACTGTAATTGCTTAGTTGAATACTCGACAACCTAATTTCAGTTGTCGATTCGCTGCCCTTGGGAAAGTCCTTTGAAGTGAAAGTGAAAAGGGGGATTTCAGGAAAGTAATTAATTTCACCGAGCGCGATTAGAAACACTTCAGTCCGTCGCCGCATTTGCGTATTTACGACAAATACCACAATATCAGAAAATTAAAGAAGACATTTTTTTTTTTTTACCTCTCTTGTCGTCTTTCACGCTACTTTTCTATGGCAGTGCCACCCATGGGGGACAGGACAGAGAGACACACCGCTGAGGGAGAAGGGCGACAACGTGGAGACACCAACGGGCTCAACCTGGTGTGATTGTCAATTAAACAAATGTAGACAAGATGCGATTACGCGTAATTACAACGAACGTTTTAAAAAAAATGGAGAGCAAGTTTGCGTTTGCTTCAAGTACTTTGATGGCTCAGATTCAATGCAAATTGAACTCCATCAACGCGTGCACCTGCCTGCTGCGGGTCCCAAACTGTGTTAGTGGATAAGTGATAACGCAAGCCGCCACCGTCAGGTGTGTCTCAGGTGCGGCGGTCACTTGAATAATAATACGTCAATGTCTTTAATTGAACTGAACAATGTTGCCAAAAGTTGCTCATTGGAATAAAATACAAAATGACCAATGAGCCGAAACAACGCCGTGGTCAACCCCCCCTTACATAATAAATAAAGATGTATGAGACGCGTTTCAGGGTGGAATGTTCAAAAAAAGAAAAAAAGAAAGAAAAATCGTTCAGCAAGTCGTCTACGTTGCTGGGCGCCGACTGCGCATGCGCCGGTGGCACTTTCACTACCTGCCACACGGTCGTGTATTTCACATGGGGCGAGCGGGAGTTGTCATCCACTTGCGTAAACGCTGCTGCCGAGTGGTGGTTTGACAGTCTCGAGCGACGCGACGGGGAAACAAGACGGCTTTTCCCCCCCTACTACTTCTTCTCCTCTTCCCGCTGAAGGCGCATCCCCGGTGGATGCCACCATGGAGCAGAAAACATAAGTAGAGCATTCGTACGGACGCCGCCACTTGTACTTTACTGACGATATTCATCGGTGGAACATGAGGAACTGAAGTATTGGGTAAGTAGCCAAAAGATACGCGGCGGTTGTTTTTAAGGTCGAATGAGTAGAAGCGAACTTGCTGTTCCTATTTTGCAAGTGATTTATACCTATGAACTCATTTTTCACTTTTATTTTTATTTTTTTTCCCAGGGAGTTTGTGCCAACATGTCTAAACCAATGGATCACGTCAAACGCCCGATGAACGCCTTCATGGTTTGGTCCAGAGCGCAGCGCAGAAAAATGGCTCAGGAGAACCCCAAAATGCACAATTCCGAGATCAGCAAGAGATTGGGAGCGGAGTGGAAACTTCTCACCGAGTCCGAGAAAAGGCCGTTCATCGACGAAGCCAAACGCCTGCGAGCGATGCACATGAAGGAACACCCAGACTACAAATACAGACCCAGGCGGAAGCCCAAGACTCTGATGAAAAAAGATAAGTTCACCTTCCCCGTGCCCTACAACCTCGGGGAGCACGACGCGCTGAAAGTGAACGGGCTCTCCGCCGGGTCGCTTTCCGACTCCATCATGGGACACCACGACAAGGCTGCGGCGGCCGCGGCCGCGGCGGCGGCGCGGGTCTTCTTCAACCCGGCCATGTCGAACCCCTACTCCTTTTTCGACCTGGGATCCAAGATGACCGAGCTTTCCCCGCCTGCCTTTTCGTACGCGTCCCCGCTGGGCTACCCGCCGGGCGGCTCCGCGGCTTTCGCCGGGACTGGCGGCGTAGGCGGCGGGTCGACGCACGGGCACACTCACTCGCATCCGTCTCCGGGGAACCCCGGGTACATGATCCCTTGTAACTGTGCGGGTTGGCCCTCCGCGGGACTCCAGCCGCCCCTGGCGTACATCCTGCTCCCCGGGATGGGGAAACCTCAACTTGAACCGTACCCCGCGTACGCCGCGGCGTTATGATAAGGCCCGCGCTGGACTCCCGAGAGAAGAGAAATGTGAAAAACTAAAACTAAAACAAACAAAAAACGCCGTTCATGCAAGAGTTTTATTATGCATGCACAAACCTGTACATGTGATGAAGTGCTCGTCGTCTCAGATATCACATGTGTATGTATATTGATTTATGCCTTGATCTAAGGTACTGCTTATTTAGAGAACTCTCTAATCGATTACTGCCCAGCCATCCCCGGACTAAAGGATGGCGAAGATGCACACATGTGACAGGGGGGGTCAGGTCAGAGCATTTTGTGAAAAGCCCATTTTCAAAGGTACACACTCTACGATTTCTATCTTTTGCAAGTTGCACCTGCTTTGACTGACCTGTTGGAATCATGGGCGGCATGATGCAACGGCCATATTAATCACAGGACGTGGTTGTAGGATGACGGGTTGTAATTCACGGATCAAGGAGGATTTGCCACAACCCTTTTCCCCCTTCTTGAGTGGCTGTAAATGTGTACAGATAAAAACGACTCTAGTTTATTTGCCGTTATAGGCTTAGTGTTTGAGATAGGGCCAGGAACCTCTGCGCGTTTCACTAGAAATGCAGTGTATATTCTGAGTTTTTTCAACCGTTTTATAGATGTCTGTAATATTTATTGTTTAATGGAATCTATGGTGAACCAGACAATTTTAAGAAGGACAAGACTAGTTCTGTAATTTCTGCACATGAAACGTAGAGGATGTAATTTATTTTGAAGATGATGTTGCATTTCAGTGGGTTTGATCGATCAAACCCCCCCCCGCCTTCCGAACGGTGAAAAAAAAGTTGAAATCTAGATGCAGCTGCAAGTTTATTCAAGGAGTTTATCGTTTCTTGCTCCATCACCCTCCCAGTCCCCGTGTCATGTGCAGCAGAAGAAAAAAAAAACGTTTTCAACTAACTCTTATGGAATTTGTATGTTTTTGTGTTTTCTTTAACTTCCGTTATGTACTTCAGCCTATTGTTCACGTGTTGAGCAAAGGACTACAATAAAGCGTATTCGGATTAAACAGAAGAGAATCGCGGCTGTAGTTCTTGAAGAAATGAACAAGATTGTTATCTTTTCTTTCCCCGCTCCTCAGTCCAGGTGAAGTGTAAGGTATCCTTCCTCCAAAGGCCGCTTTTGTCCGCCCCCTGAAAGGCATTACTGGGAGTGGGCGGGAGGGTGGTGGTGTGTGTGTGTGTGTGTGTGGGGGGGGGGGGGGGGGGTGCAATCTAAATCAGCCCATTGTAATCAAGAGCCAAAACCTTATTTATCACAATTTTAATCGTGAATAGGAGGAAAGATAAAACGGCGTGTTACCCCGAGCTTCCTTTTCCCATGCTGGAACAAGCTTGTCTTTGAGGCTTTTTAAAACATCATGAACTGAGATAAAACAAAGTGAATTTCATTTAAGTTAAAGAGGGACACGCTGCTTTAAAAAAAAGAAGCCCGCTGATCACCTGTTCTAATGGGTGGAGTTAAGCAGGTGTGTCTGCGTGCGTCGTTCCAATTCCTATTAGATCTATAACTTGTAGGCAATGTTGTTTAAGCAAACTGCCCCAGAGAGATTAATTCATACGGATCAGGGCGATTATGCAAAACTAATTTGGACAGTCCAGGGATAATTATCTCCGTCACGGTTAATTAAACCCTTTCAGCACTCCGTTCTCCATTGTAACACCCCCGATCACTTCTCTCCACGCAACTTCCTTCTTGGCCCCCGAAAAATGAGCGCCGGTGACCTTGTGGGTCATTTACACGCAAAAAGAAAATCGCTCTTTTTGACACTAAAATGTGTTGGTTCTCGAGTGACTTTGAGGCCAGAGTGATACATTTTTTTCGACTTTTAGTATTAATAAATATACCTAATCATACAACATTTCAGTACTGCGTAAAATAACAAAATGACAATGGCACATTTAAAAATGATTTTAGGCAAAGGGAAAGCCGTAAGGAGCTTGTGCCATCAAAAGACAGGGATGGTCGTCATGCCTGGAAAAGAACTTGTATTACGCGTCCAATGGCCATTTCTTTCTCTTTCTCGGGTCTTTTTTTATTATTATTCTTTTCTTGAGGAAAAGGCGAAGAATACTGAAAGAACTTTTTTTTTTTTTTTTTTTACTCTGGGAGCGTTTAGACGGTCGAGGAGGTTTTGTCTGGGAACAAAACGTGGGTTGGGAGGTTTTGTGAGAGTGTTGTTTGTTGAAGTGGAGCTCAGCAAAAGCGGCTGCTTTCCCTCATTGTGATGAAAGCAATCAGTGGTATTTGGAAAACTGTTAGCATTGTGCACTTCTTCTGTGTCCGTTGTGGAGGATTTCTTTTCACAGGCTTTTTTTTTTTTTTCAGGCGATCCAGCTGGCCGGAGTGAATAGCAGTGCAATGTGTACACGCTTTGTCCCTCCAAGCCCTTCAAGTAGCCCACATTGAATAGAGTGAGTTGACACTGCATGACAGTGAAACAACATAATAAAAAATACATGAGCGCATGAATAGAAGCAGGCGCATAAATAAATAAAATGGGTGGCCAAAACTGGATAAACTGAATGACAAAACGGTGAAAGGGGAACAAAAAGATATTTAACACGCTAGATTAGCATTAGAATGCAATCTACAAGCCAGAACAATTGATGAATAGGTTTACCGGCCAAGAAAGAAATGGACTAAATGCCTTTTGAATAGATAGCCTATGTTTTTTTCTGTCTAAGACGGGAACTGAATTGGGAAAGGTGGAGATGCAACTATGGAAATAAGTGGGAGAAAACGTTTTCTTATAAATAGTTTTTTTTCTTCCTCTTTTTGATCAAAGATCCTTAAGTGAGAAGCAGTACATCTGTTTCCCAGGATAAAAGTGATGCTCATTAAAATATATATTTTCTTAAACCAAACCAATTATGTCTTTACTTGACATCTGTTGTCTTGCTTCGCTCAGGCCTAAAATAAGTTATATGATACAAATACATAAACGTTTCTGAGGACTAATCTATTAAAAATAGCTTCCGTTCACCTAAGTATTTACAATACACGCTTGCAACCCACACAATTAGATGGTGAATACGTTTTTATGGGCATGCTTATATTTATATAAACGCTAAGGTGCTGAACAATGTGAGCACTTAACGTTGGATAAACTCCAGAGATGAAGAAGCCTTTATTTGATTTGACACTCTTAAACAAACTATCTGTCACTATAGCTACTCACGGCAATGTGTCATTTAGAAGGGTTTTTTTTTTGGCATTGGTAGGGCGTTAGAAGCAGAAAAGGTTTGTCTTTAGCGAGAGTGTTTACATGAGATAAAGAAAGGTCCTCCTGCAGAAACAGCCCCTGTATTATTTGCATATTTCTTTCTGTTCAATTCAGAGCGAACAGAAAGTTAATTTGTGAAAAAATAACTGCGGTTTTAATAAAACCTTCATTCATATTCTTTCAAATTAACACCATGCAGAGGAGGCCTGGAATTGTTTTTTTAATTTAAAGTAATGATTTAAGCTTAATAAATACATTTCTTTGTGATGATCTATTACTAGAAAACATATATTTTGTTTATATTTAAATAAAAAAATTATAATTCAAAATCCCAACCATACTTGCCTTGGTGTTGGACTGCAGAAGATTTAAAGCTATGGCTGTCTCATGTTTTTGTAAGCCCCCCCATCTGATGCCCTGATATCATTATGTCTTAGTGTTAAACCCTTTATGTGCCTGTAAGACATTTGTAGAAGTGAGATTAGGCAAATTAACATACATATCAACCATGTTGACCTCAGAGGGATGCACAATGGCTTCCTCATCCCTAATTCGCCCAGGGCTGCCCTATAAGCATGTGGATTATCACCTGACTTCAATGGCTTGAGATGGATCATTTTAGTATTTTTCTGACATGAATAATATATCACTATCATCTCTTTGGGTACATTTGGTCATATTTGTTTGCATGCTTTTTGCCCACCTGGCTATAGTAGTATTCGTTTGCTGTGTGCAATGCTGGGAGCCGGCGCTGCTTCTGTGCGGAACCTCAAAGGGTCTTGATCACTGACTTCTCCATCTCATTTTAGGCAAATCAAAGTGTGGAAAGTCTCTCCCGAAGCAATATCTCCATCATCAGGCTGGGTCAAGAATGTTTATGAAGGCTGTGTGCCACATTACCTGTAATCTCCCGAGTGTAAAGTACTGTAGTTCTCACTTCTCTATGCTCCCAGGAGGGAAGAAATGCCAAAATTATCTCGCATTGCACCTTTTCCGCAACCGCTCAACATGGCAAATCAAAGCCTCAAACCCGTACATGTCACTGTGCCCAAGGTCACTCAGAGAAATGAGAAATCTCTGTGTACTCTACAGTCCATCCCCATAAACACGCCACACAGCCTCTGAAGTCTGACTCTGCTCTTAAAAAGTCCAAGTTTGTTTAATAGTACATAATGCAATAAGTCGACCGACCCCTGCTGGAGTTCAGAGAGGGAACGCTTGGATTAGGTTGGGGGCAGGTGGGTGGAGGTAGGGGGGCGGTTGATAGGTTGGGGGGTAGCTGAGGTAATCGGGAGCTTCGCAGGTGAGACGAGTGAACTGCCCCTTCATCGTCGACCACCAGATTGTCTGTCTGGTGCATCACTGTATTTTAAATGCATTTTAGGACATTTGTTATGTCAGTAGAATCTTTCTTTACAACCTGATCCTAAAATTCTCCTCCTTGTGATTTGACACATTGATGATAATTTTGATTATTTAATCCCGTGGTTCTGTTTGAGGGTAACTCGGTCCTTATTAATACCTCAACTAAGCATAAGATCAGTTATTATTAGTTCAATTATCATGCTTCTTTCTAATTGTATTAGTATGTCTCCTCGAGGTGTCACGTAACAGAAGGCCGAAAATTATTTCTTTGGAGTCTCAGCTGTAAAACTTGGTTTCACTAAACCTCTCTGGCATCTTTAAGCTCCAATATATGCAACGTCATAGAATAACGTACTTTACATTTCTTTGCTAATTAATTTCTGCGGAAACAAAATAAATACATATTTCCTCATACATTAACTTTTGAAAAATAAAATATTGTATCCTTTTATGTTATAACAAAGCTGTATGGTATTCTTATTAACTTTTAAACTTCAACATTATTGTTGCATCTGTGATTTGTGGAAAACCAAATAACAAGGAAGAAAAGTCAATGTCAAAACATGTTAAAATTAACATCAGATATGGATCCCCCAAAATTTCACGCATTTCTTCTGCTGATAGGCTTTACTTTTTCCTCAACCATAAGAGAAACTCATTTGGAGACGTGCAATAAAGACAAATATGAGCTTGTTTATATCCGTCGGTCAAAACGAGAAGAAATGAGTTTAGTTAAAAACAGACTCTAAAGCTCCCACTGCTGTCTAAAGGAACTCACTGCACTAATAACCAGTACATTACTTACAACTTCTTACAATATAAGAAGCTGCAATAATTTACAAGCCAGGTTGAGATATTGTAAAAACTGATTTGGAAATATACCATTTAAGATAATGATATATACAAGCAAATGTAAAAGAAGTTTGGCTGTTGTGACACGATTAGACTTTTTCCAAACATCTAATGGCTGCTAGGTAGCCACTGAAATCCTGAAGTTAATTTACCAAAACATGAGATTATTCTATGAATCCATCAATAAATTAGAATAATGTCATTGAGTAGCATTAAAAAATGTTCCTTAAACTGACATGACATTTTTTGTTCCATTTCCAAATGACTGCTGGCAGAGATTGCTGGCTCTCATATTAATTCTCAGGTTTTCAAGGAAAAATATATCTATCATAACTAGAAATAATGAAGTTGAAGAGCTGATGCCCCGAGGAGCAGTCACAAAGAATTATATCTTTCTTCAACACAGGACACAGGCAAAAGATAAGTACCTGTCACTTGGCATACTTTCTGCTACATGTGCCTATCAATAAAAGAGATTATATTCTCCAGTTATTACAACAAAGATCTGGGGGGCTCGAAGATTGCACCTTTAATGAGAAGAAATTATTTCCTCCTGCACACTCACAACCACACATTAGTGAGTGAGCGGAAATGCCAACAATTTTCCCTCCCTCTCAAAGTCTTTCGAGAACTTATTAAAATGAGATATTGCCAACACTAATTCACAGGGATTATTTACCACATTTTAACAGGATTATGGTGTGTATAGTCTGCATTGTGATATCGTGCTTTAGCAGTCAAACTGTGCAGACGTCTCGTAATTAACGGTGGCAGAATAGATCGTTGCCAAATGATATGTCGCTCCGTGGCTAATCTTTGTGTAATGAAATATTAAAAATATGCACGACTGCGTCCAGTGGACGGAAACTTGGATTTTTGCCTCCATCAGTGGCGGGCGGCTCGCCATTCTGACTGCACTGCTTTTCTGTTGAAGAGACTCCAGCTGATATCGCAGCGGACTTTGTGGTAGCTGTGTTTGCTATCGTAAATGTAACATGTCAGGTGTAGAGATGTCTAACAGAGGTGACATTGATCTCGTGTCCGTCGCTGCTTTCACCCACACGCGCCATTCTGCAGCCACGGTGTGTTAATGCACTGGAACAACCACATATATGCCCTCGGTAATGACAAATATGAAGAATGCCACTGTATGTAGACAGCAGAGCAATAACAGCCACCTTATTATATCCAGCAGAAAATTCAGCACTTGCAGAACATCTATTTAATCTGTAATATGGCTGCTTCATGAAATGTGCCTTTAGTTATACTGATGAAGGAGCATGACTTCATACCTTAATTGGGAAGTAATGTGAAAGTCCTCCGAACAAATCTATTATGAACGCTCGTACCACACATCACATGCAGGGGTCCTTCAGACACCCCATACTCTTTAGCCACATCATCCCGCTGGGCCTGGTCATATTGTGTTGTGGAAATTTTCCACGTTCTTTGTAACAACAGAAAGGGTTACTTTGAAGGCAATGGCTTTTGTGGCATTGTATTTAAACCTGCTTTGTTTGCTCGTGTGTGGGAAGAAAACGGATCTATAAAGGGATGCGAGGAAGGGAAAGCAATCAAAAGTCTGTCCTTCACTCACTGTGCTGCCAAGAAAAACGTTACAAGGCTATAGGAGCGGCTGAAGCTGCATCTTTGTCTTCCTTCTACTCACCACTGAGAGGTCCTCCTCTCTAGATACTTCAGTTCATTATTGCACACCTAAGAAAAACTTTTATTAAGCCTCCTCGACTGCGGAGTAGATAACTGTCCAAGTTACCAACAAAGATTAAAAGTATTGTATAGTTGCTACAAATCCATGGCAAAGTCTGTAACTTTCAGAATTTTAATTCAAACACGCCGGTTGTTTGTAGGAAAAGATGAAAATGGGTCAAGTGGAACAGAGCGCCTTGACAGACCTTTTCAAAATGGGAAAGAGACGGCTCACATACAGCTGTTACCGGAGACACAAATGAACGTGAATGCGTAGAAGGAGACCTCTAGTCTTTGATAGCAGTGGAGACAGGTGTAAAAATATACATAGCTAACGCAGCAATAATAAGAGATGTATGTATACGGGGCGCAAAGGAAACGCCGAACTGTTGCCTGGCGCTGTCAGGTTCATTTTCCTGTTGCGTCATTCACCATGCCAGCGCGCAGCGGAGCCAGATATGGCAGTATACTCTATTTTTCCTACCACGTGCATCGTGATCTCTTGTCAGGCAAACAGATGTCTGAGCCCCATGGATTGTTGGATGTTTGTATAAGAAACGAGTAAACAAGTTGAAATATGTCCCCCCTTAATTTGATCCACAACGCATCCTGACAGCTAATTCAATTGTTGCAGATTAAAGATGGAGAGGTACATGTCGGGCCCTTTCTGCTGCAGATGAATAAGTTAGTTTAGTGTCTGGTGGCTAACAACTCCACATCTGCGAAATGAGGAATCAGGCGTTTATATTTGTCCTGTAATATTATCACCTCATTGTGACCCGATCTAACCTCTTACCTGTACAGTCAACACACTCAGAGGTGATAAAAGGTGAATGGAGTGTGTGTAATGTTGCAGCCAGCAGCGATCGCGGAGGTAACATGAACTGAGACTGGGCTTTTTTGTGCCTCCTAAATTGCTGGACAGCTCCAGGGCTGACATCTAAAACATAACATCACCAAACAAAAACACATTAAAAGAGAAAAGCTGAGCAGGGGGCTTTAAGCAAAAACCTGAAATTCAAGTTTTGGCGAAGGCAACTGACCCAAATTTCCTGCCCCTTTTTTCTCCTTAACATGCTTCTGCAAGCCCCGGGCCCTGGGGTAACGTATCCCTTACACAGGGATTGCCGGTGCATTTACATAGCATGGTTAATGAGAGATCAACACCAGCAAAGCGCCTTGAATATAAAGCTTTCTTGTAAAAATAATGAGCGAGCGATTGATCCATACTCAAACAAGTCGGTTTGCTGAGTTAATACCAAAGGGAGATTATAGCCAGTGCCAAAAGTGCCCTGGCGTGCGACGCCTTTTGCTTAGAGGGTCCCCAAACTTGTCATCACATTAGCACATGGTCAAGGAGTACATCCTACCCCTCGCATAATCTGCTTTCCTGCACAATTAGCCTTCTATAATAAGGCAGCAGCCTGACAGCCCGCCGGGGGGGTAAATCAGTGGGATGGAGAGATCGTTTACCGTCACTGAAATATAGCCTCTGAGGAGGTTCCGTCTCCAGCTCCTGCTGGTCACATCAGGTCTCCGCGTTATGACAACATGGAGGCTCGCACTTCTTTATTGTGCCAAGCATCTATTGCACTTTGATGAAGCCAGACAAAAAAGGGTAAGGGGGGGGGGGGGGGGGGGGGGTGCGAGGCTGGAGAAGAGGGGAGAGAGAGAGAGAGAGAGAGAGAGAGAGAGCACCCGTGGCCGGGGCGAGATGTGTTTTTCAGCTCAGGAAATCAGTTGTTGGTAGAATGGCAAGTTTCCTGAATAAAATAATAGATAATTTCAATCCGACAAAGGCGAGGAAACTATGGGCAGGAGAACAAAATAGCAGGGAGGGATGGAGAAGGGAAGGGGTTTGAAAAGAATAAGAAGAATTCACTGCTGCTTCTTGCAGGGAAAAGAAAAAAAAAAAAACATTGATGACACCCGGTTCCATTCTTCCGCTCTCCCCTTTCTCTGCTCCTCGCCTCGCAGCACGGCGGGCTAAGCTGGGAGCTGTAATGTCATTAAATTGCAAATGCTTTTTTTTCATTTCCGACACACACTGTTTACTTATCTGGCAAAAACATATGTTGGAAGGAATCCGTTAAATTCTGCCCATTGCCTTGGGTGAAAGTGCAATAGAAACGGGCCCACTGAGCTCCTTCTGTCGTCTCCTTTTAGCACTTTGCCTTATCTACAAGGCTGCTTAGCAGCAAACTGGCGAGTTCAATGAAAAATGAAGATACAGTGCGAGATTAGGGAAGAACAGTGAGGGGAGAAATGCTTGGAGAGAGGGTCATCCCATTGCAAATGATTTCACTCCTCTCCATCTGCATAAATGACTATTTTTAAGGCATCTCCAGCGTCTGTATATTTTTCTCACTCTGCCACACATTTAATTTCACGCCCCGTGTTCTGAATATGCTTAAATGCATATCTCTGATGCACCTTTAAGCCAGAGGAAAGAGGATGGGGGGAGCGGGGAGGGTACGAAAGCAAAATTAAAGATAAAATGGTGTGATTTGCACTACAAGTCTATTACTTTATGGCATTTACATATAGTTTACCTCTGCAATTCCAAGATTTTTTTTTCTACCACCTTCCTATCAGTATTTGGCCTTGTATAAATATGTATAAATCTTTGTTGAGAAAAAAATAGAATTCCTTGCACTGCACTGGAAAGTTTGAAGGGTGCACTTTCTTGCCTTAACTTCTTCTCTCGCTCCCATGAGATTGTCAGCATATCTGCCAGGGGTCGTTCTCTCCGCGCTTGCCCCAACAAAGACCCGGGCTTCAAGCACTCTGTGCCCCGTCATCCCCTCACACTCCTCCCCTCAGTGGAAGGAGTGGGGAGAGGGACCCCCGGGGGGTCACTGCTTGGCCGAGGCATACAGGAGCGAGGAGCGGCATCCTTGTCAAACAAGTGGGTGAGCGGCTGTGTGAAAGCACCGCACGGACTCAGAACACGTCCGGTGGATTGTCGTGACCGGTGTTGGTCCTTCGCAGTGACATAATGAAGAGGGATTTACATGTGTGCTACTCCTGCAATCAGGTGGATGTGTTGTTCTTTGGAGGAAGTTTGAGCTGTGAGGGGGGAAAGCCCGCCCTTAACACCAGAGAAGAGGAAGGCTGAGAATTGGCCAGGGAATGAAAAGGAGAGAGAGAGAGAGAGAGAGAGAGAGAGAGAGAGGGAGAGAGGGAGAGAGGCTATTCAGAGCACGATTCCTTTCCTTTATTGTCTGCCCGCTCAGATTTGAATACGCTCACTCAAAGCAGACGAGAAAAATGCTTCAGACCCTCGCATTGTTGGCTTTCTCTCTCTTCTTTTCTATTTGCAATTAAATGCATTTCAAATGGAACAACTGTACAGAAAGCATTTGTGATAAGAAAGAATTCCATTGCCTTTAACCTCCTTTGTAATGGCTTTGCAATTTCTGAGCACTCTTATTGTGAGAATTGCACAATCCAAACATATCTATGAATAGAAAATGCCACACAACTTAAGTATTGCTTCATTGAAATTAAATTGCATTTGAAATCATTTTTAGTTCTCTGTGTTTCTCATTTCTTAAGCCATTCGCTGTGTTTCTGGTTGTTGTTTTTTTTGCTTTGTGCGCAACATTGTGCCTTGACAGGACCCTTATGTCCTGAGCAGCATCATACACACTGGTCCTAAGCATGGGATGAGATCAGTCAATTAGAATTAATGTCATCCGGTCATTTACAGCTAAACAACCTCCATGTGTATTGTGTTTGCTTTGTGTGCAAAGCATCAACTGCAAAACCAATCTCATCTTCCAGACATGAATTTTTGAAGGATTTGAACGCTGTAAATAACTCCAAACCCTCTCTTACGAGGTTTACCCCTGGAGCACTTTGTAACTTATCAGGGCTGCCTTGTGCCTCCTCTAATGCTTGCATTATGCTCAAATGTAAATCGGTAAGCTGCCAGAGAGGTGGGCGGGAATCACTGAAGAAAGAACCACTGACGGGTCTAGCCAATATTCTGATTGGGGCATAGCAAAACAAACAGTGTAGTTTTCTTTTTCTTTTTTAAAGCAAAATGGTTAGTTTTTTTGTTGTTGCTTATGAACACAAAAGTATCACACTGCTAGGTTTTATTCACAAACAATAGTCCTTTTAGTGTGACACAGTTTCAGAAATTTTAGCTTGAGTAATAATAGGCGAAACTCCCACCTTTGGAACATTATTATATTGGAAAAAAAGGTTTTTGAGGGCGGTGGGTTTTAATTTTCCAAAATGCCAACCCTAATATTAAAGGGAAACTGTACTAAACTCTGAGAGAATAATGCCCAGGGGTCTGTTTTGTACTATTAATATCCATCTCTAATGGTACAAGAGACTGATTAGTAATTGGGACAGACTCATTTAATGCATGTAATGAGCATTATAGGTTTCCCATATACTGTGCACTTCCTACCGAGGAAAATGGATAGCATCTTCATCAATTTGAACGCATGTTGACCTTCATGGGCAATTACTCTACAACACAGTTCTTCATGCTGCTCGTCCTTGAAAGGGCTTTATAGCGTAATGAGTATATCATCGGAATCTCCCAAATAATTTGACCTCAAGCATGTTTTGCAGCACAACTATTAATCTTATTTTCCAGTGAATCATCTATATCAGTTTGCAAGAAAACTGGGTTATACAAGAAAAAACTAGTGCAGAGGAATATGTGGCCTCTAGATATTAGTTTGGCGATGGATAGGAGTCTTAAAGAGGATTAAAACTGCATGCAGGCTAGTCATTTCATTTGACTGCATACCACCCAACCCACCGTATATACTGTCAGTCACTGCTTGGCATGCTTTATATTTGAAATGGTGACAGTTAAAGTACAAAGATGTCCAATGCTAGTCTATTTCATGGTATATTTCTTGGAGCATCCTGAAGGAAATGCAAACTGTTAGGGCCAGTCCTTGTGGCGTACCGGTGCCACGAGAAACAGCAACACTGCCCCCCTGCTGTGGTCTGTAGTCACTGCATCTCCTTCTTCAACTGTATCACTCTGTCTCACCAACATATATCGTCATAGTGAATAGAAAGGCAATAAGATATAACAGCTAACACAACTACTGTAAATAAAGATATTCTTCTTGACATTTCTTGTGTCTTTGTACAAAAAGGAAAAAATAGACATGAGGAAATGAGAGGAGAACATGTTGAATGTTGTTTTTAAATACCAGCAGGGGAAATGTAAGAAAGGGATAAATCATACAAAAATGGATTTCATTTTGTTTAAGAGGAAAGAAAATTGTCAGTACGGAAGATTAATAATACGCTTTTAAAAATTGGGCAGGCAGGCTTTGTGAGAGCTACATCAGAATGCTTGAATATTTACAGCTATTGTTTGTTAGAGGTTATTGTGAACTCATGACGCCCCGTAGGCAGCTCTTGTTGAAAAAACGTATATAATTGCTGTTTGTTTTATATAAATCTATTATGTGTATGTGAGGCTTTATGCTAGAAATAGCAGCAACATCCATTTTTGTATTTGTTTTTCAAAATGTTGTTTAAAAAACAAATTGCATTTAGTACTCATTTGAAAAAAGAAAGCTTATATGAATATGGAAAAGACACCTAAAAGCCCAGCAGGGGCTGCAGAGTGGCTCTCCAAATTACATCATTAAGGAAAGAGGACCAAATAAAACAAGGAAAACATGTGAATCTGTTTTCACCAGTTTTTAGGACATTGAACTCTGTTCTTCATAAATGTCACTGAAGTGGTCGCAATTAGAAATACAAAAGGCCTTTTATTTAAGGAGCACATATTCCTTTAAAGTGTATGCAGAGGGGGGAGTGTTAAGTGCAATGTTCACAACGCTGTCAAGAAAATGCAGGCATTTCTTCATCCACATGGTAACAAGTAGATCCTTTCACCAATGAATGATCACTTCCCTCTGTGGAGAAGGACTATGAACAAACGGTGTCGTTTGTCCTGCTTCAAAGATGCTTTCTGGATTATTATGCACGTCTGTGATGAAGAACTCCATATGGACTATTATGCACATCTGTGATGAAGAACGAAAAGACTCTGAATAGACGGAGAGTTTTACAACACATAAAGGATGCAAATCTAACTCTGCACCGCTACTTTGTGTGGTTTAAGAAATATATTTCTCAATGTTGTCCACTAGAAATAGCCGTGGATAAATATACAGACAGATATTCATTTGCCATTCTGACCTGATCAACAGAAGTTTGCAAATAAAAAATAATCTAAAAATGTATTATTTGTTATTTATAAGAAAACAGTTTGTCATTCACACAAGCATGTCATTATATGTGGAAGCCTGTTTCTTCGTAGCTCTCTGGCACCATCCTGTGTTTCAGTAAGAATAATTGATTCTGTTTATTTACACATCTTTTAGTTTTGTCCAACTTCACACCACAGCAACGCTGAGGGTCGATTCAATTCAGAGTCACCTTACTTATTTAAATAAATGTCTTAAATAAAAAACTGTCGTACATGAGCTTACAATAAAAGGCTATTTAATAAAAATCAACCAAAGGGATTCTCTATCTCTGAATGTTATATGACCGTGTTTAGATTATGGATAGTTACAATACAGTTTCTGTTCTCATCTTTATTTTTAAACAAGTATAAATAAATGTCAAGTGTGCAGATTCTCAAATATAATAAATCAAACTAACTATAGTTTTCTTTAGGTTCTCAAAAACTGTGCACGATTGCAGTATTTAACAGTGTGAGTTTGTACTGAAGGTGCTCACTGTTTCCTTTTTCATTATCCTAAATGAGTTTAGGCCTTTAAGCATTTATGTTTTCTTTCCATTTCATAGCATTTGATTTTATCTTGTCTTTAATTCTGTTTATGGATTATGCATTTTGCATGCAAAACATCCAATTTTCCTAAACCTGACAAGCCATGACTGTGATGAATAAGTCAAGTAAGTAAATTAGTTCAAATCACATACACCATACGTTTAATCAATTTTTCTTTTCTCGCTCACAAAGGCACACATTTTTTTTTATGGACATGAATGCGAAATTGTTTCTATAGAGGCATTCCGTCTACCTTCTCCCGGGAATTCAGCTCACTAATCCTGTTGAGTGCAGTGAACCCCACACGGCCCGCAAAAGACCGAGTGGTCACACATGAGATTTCTCAGAAGCCGGTGTCATTTTTATCTTTTTTTATCAGACTTTAAGGGCGTTTTGGACTCTAAATCTGACGCTTTTCTGGTGTGATATCGACCGCCAAAATAATTTTATGTGGTTTTCTATTAAAGTCCCAAAGATTCACATTTTTTTTAGCATCATAAAAAAAATATATATATATATATATATTTTCATGTATTTAAAAAGAAGTAGTATGAAGATATATTGGATGTGATGAGGCCGTGGACTATTGGACTACTGTTGGAAATGTTTCGCACATATGAAGTATTGAGAGAAGTTTATCAAAAAAATATGACAAGTGAGGGATCAGAATGAAACGCTTATTCAAATGTTTATGTATAATTTAATCTTGCCTCATTCATGATACACATCAGTTATAAATGAATAGCTTTCATTACAATGGTGAGGCTCATTGGAAAGCACTAACTGTTCTTAAGCTGTCAGCAGTCACATGTCAGGCCACTGGAATGCACCAGGAGTGTAAAGACAGAAAGACACAGCATCATGAGCTCCGACCATTATCCTGTTTCCCCGGTGGTTGTGTGACTGCTGCTTCCGACCAAAGACTGCTTCAAAAAGACTGAAGATGAATTGTCTTCCTTCATACAGTGAAAAAACAAATAGTATCACTTCACCGTGACTTCTAAAGAAAACACATGACCGAGTGATTGACAATCTTTTAAGTCACCAGTGAGGGTGCTAAAGTATGTATGGATTTGACCTGAATGGCTTTATTGTTAGTTATTAGAAAGCAATATCCCCTCTCCGAAAAGAAACTTCCTCGAATTCTTTGAAGAAACCCACCAAGCACCTAAAGGAACATTGTCTGGTAACCTCTTGTTTGACTTACATGTTTTCATGCATTATAATCTGGATCTCAGTGCCAGTTGCTTTTTTCTTCAAACTGCAGTACTTTGAAAATAAAACACATCTTTTACTATTATTTAACTATTATTTAATATTTCTTTAAAATCTTGTTTTTATCAACTCTATTTGTATAGTTATTTATTGTTTGATTCTGTGAAGTATACAGACAGCATCAAACATCCACCAGATTCAAGTCCTGCAGTGTTTTAGTAAGAACGTACAGCAATTTAAAAATAGTAACAAAGATCATACTTACAAAGGTTGAAATGTCTTTAAATCCTATTTTGTAAAATGAATGGTTCAGCGGTAAAATATTTGCTCTCTATCCTTTACGAAGCAGAATCACTTGTGGCATTTCTTCTCCCCTGAAACGCTCAGCACACGGTGCCGGCTGAGGTGTCAGGGTGGAAAGTTTGAAGAATTTGAACAAAAAGAATATAAAAAGCTCCAAAAAACCCCACCAAACTGCACCTTCTGGCTGGATTGGGGTGATTAATCCCCCTTCCGAATTTATATGACAGATTTATAGAAAGAGCTCTGGATCAAATGTGATTTCATCACAAAAGCTGAGAATGACTCAACAAGTTAGCAAATTCTCTTTGAGACAATTTCAAATGTTATATTAGAAATATCCCTGAATGACTTTTGTTCACAAATCAATGTGTCATATATTTAGACTTCTCACATGGCTATACTGTACAGTCTGCTTTAAGGATGCCACTTATTTGTCTGTCTCTGTTTCTTAGTAAAAGTAATGAACCAGATACAATCTTAATAAGTGTCTCTGAAAGCCTTCTGGACGTTCCTTGGTATTCATGCAGATCGTGCGTCCCCCAGCTCTGCTGTCAGGTGATGATCACAAGACCCAAGGCTTAATCCTCCTCAGTGCTACAAAAGCAAGAACACAAGTTAGAGGCGCTCTTAATGTGCGTGTAACCGACTGGAACACGACATAATTCCCCTTTAACTGTTTCCACAGATGTTAAAACCATCGAATTTAAAGATACACAACTGGGGACCATAGCGCACCGAGATTCCACACTTCTCAGGGGAACCAATCGGCAGTATTTTTGCTGAAAGTTTGATCTGCGGACCGATTTATCGCCACCAGCCGACGGAAGCAAACAGGTGAAATATGATGAACGCTCTGTGCTTTGGTCTTGTCTTTTTGATCCTCTGGCCTGAGCCTGCGGGGGCTCAATTCCCTCGAGTGTGCTGCACAGTCCAGGGAATCGTGTCCAAACAGTGCTGCCCCGCTCTCGGCCCTGATCCTGCCAACGTGTGCGGCTCTCTGTCGGGGAGAGGGAACTGCTCGGCTGTTAGAGTCGACGGCAAACCCTGGGGAGGACCGTACAGACTGAGAAATGTGGATGACAGAGAGAGGTGGCCGACTAAGTTCTTCAATCAGACCTGCAGATGCACCGGTGAGTCACGTGCGCTTTCATTGAACATTCCACTGTTTGATGCTGAACCCTGTAAAAAGCATTAACGGCATCGATGCGATTTGACACGTCACCGCTGGGTCTCTGTGTTTCAGGTAACTTTGCAGGTTACGACTGTGGTCAGTGCAAATTTGGCTGGACAGGATTAAACTGCGACCAGAGGAAAGCCCCCGTGCAGCGAAAAAACATCCACTCCCTGACCCCCGGAGAGCTGCAGGAATTCCTCAACGTCTTGGAACTGTCCAAGACCACCACACAGCCAGACTACGTCATTGCCACCCAGCATTGGCTGGGACTGCTGGGACCAAATGGAACTGAGCCCCAGTTCGCCAACATCTCCATTTACGACTTCTTTGTGTGGCAGCATTACTACTCTGTCCGAGACACTCTACTGGGTAAATCAGGCCACCTCTCTAAGATAAAAACTGTTGTGACTGGGGGTTTCATGTGGTTGATCTTATTAGAAAACTTATAGCAATTTTATATAATTACAACCAATTTGGATGTGTGTCGCTTTATTAAAACTATTTCTGGCAGCGCTGTCTTTTTGCTCCAAACATTTATAAATTATATCAGTTAATGCCGTTTGTAAACCTAACTCATAATACTTTTAACATTTATTTTTCTTGATCATATTTTTTAAATATGTCCTTGTTGCTGCGTTTCTCTTACAGCTTTGAAATAAGAAAACATCAGCAACATGCATTGTTAGTTTTTGCTAAAAACAATTAATTTCAGTGGGGCAGTAAATGATGTTTTGAGTGTTTTGACTGTGACTTTAACAATGTTAATTATCTTGAGAAATTCAAATATTTGTTTTAATAATATCCTGATTTTATAAAATCAGAGAGCTCATCAAACACTGTCTTTCTTGCAGGCCCCGGTCGTCCGTTCAAAGCAATTGATTTCTCACACAAAGGACCAGCATTCATCACCTGGCACAGATATCACCTCCTCAGCCTGGAAAGAGAGTTACAGGTATGTGCAATATTGTGGAAACATACTCTTTAACTACTAGTATGACCAGATGGGATCAGAAATACTTATACTAATTATTTCCTAACTATTTAACCAGTTTATCAATCAATGAGATTTTGCATACATTCTGAAAAGGTCTGAAAGGTCTTTGCATCAAATGGTTGAATGCAATCTGCTCCGAGGAGCAGGTAACCATCCTAAAGGGGGTTTCATTTGTATCACATACAGCAAAGTTGTTTTTGTCACATACAGCCCTTCCTTTAAGATTAATGCTTGAATGAATATGGAAGATTTTGAGGACATTAATAATTGGTCCAAAATGTTTAAAAAATGGCTGCGAGAGACAGGAAATCTTTGGAAAAATAAGTTGAGGATGTAAAGATTTGTGACTGTATCCAGACTGAGGAAGTCACAGTTCTAGTGCAGCAATCAGGGCTCGGACATTAATCATCTTAATTCCATGTTGATGACCAAAATAAACATTTTTAAAAATAATGTCAACTATAACTATTGCCTCCAGAGATTGACTGGCAATGAGAACTTTGCGATCCCATACTGGAACTTTGCCACCGGGCAAAGGGAGTGTGATGTTTGTACCGACTCTCTGCTTGGAGGCCGGAACCCAGACAACCCGTTCCTCATCAGCAACCAGTCCAGATTCTCCAGATGGGGGGTGGTATGTGACAGGTCAGCACAAAACCCTGATCGGAGGAGAAACACACCAAATCATTATTGTTTAGATTACAAAGAAATTGACTGTTTATGTTGGTTTTTAATGGGAGAAAACTACAATGTCTCTATTTTTTCATTCATTTCCAGTTTGGATGAGTACAATCGCCTGGTGACTCTTTGTAATGGCAGCAGCGAAGGTTTCATTCAGAGGGGGGTAATGGGGGCAGGAAACACGTCGCTACCCACCATGACCGATGTCAGAAGCTGCCTTGGAATCCGAGACTTCGACAGCCCTCCATACTTCACCAACTCCTCCTTTAGTTTTAGGTACGACTGCACTCTAATCATATGAAACGTATACCTGTGGTCCATTATCAAAACTCCTGTTCAACGGACTTTGTCACCAACAGAAATGCTCTCGAGGGGTATGAAAGGCCAGATGGAGAACTGGACGAATCCGTCAGTAACCTTCACAACCTCGTCCACTCCATGCTCAATGGAACCAGCGCTTTGTCTCACTCAGCGGCCAACGACCCCATCTTTCTGGTCAGAGTCTCAGTTTGCCTCACTCTCAGTTTCCACGACAGTGGTTGCTGTTGGTTAAAACCCGGTGTTTTCTTCCGGTCGTTTGTCCCGCAGGTGCTCCATTCTTTCACAGATGCGATTTTTGACGAGTGGATGAGGCGGTTTGTTCCATCCAATGCCACCTTCCCAGATGAGATGGCTCCCATTGGGCATAACAGGGACTACAACATGGTTCCCTTCTTCCCTCCCATCACCAACGAGGAGATATACGTTACATCTGAGCAGCTGGGATACTCTTACGCAATTGCCCTGGATGGTAAGCAAGTGATCAAATAATGATATTATAGAAATATTACTCGACTGTCATGTTTGAATAGTGGATGTGATTTTAGCTTAGCTTGGCATATCGGCTGTAAACCGGGAAAACTGTTCCTGTCTCTGGAAAGATAAATAAAAACAGAACATCTAAAGTTCACCAATTACCATGTTTTTTTTTGTTTTTATGTTTGTCAAAATTCTATAATCATCGTGCAGTTCCATTATAGTTGTCTCAGCTGTTCCTATTAATGGCTCGACCTGTATTGTATGGTAGTAAATGTTTTCTGCCGGAAATAAAGCATCTCTCCACCTGTGCTTCATCGTTGCAGATGCAGATGCAGATGGAGGGCCGCCTGTATTTGTGCTGGGCTCCACTCTGGGGGGCGTCTTCATTGGTCTCTTGGCGCTTCTCCTTGTTTTTGTGCTCTACCTGCGTCAACGAAGAAACAGAGGCTTCGAACCCCTGATAAAAGCAGACTTTACAAACAGAAAGTACACAGAGGAAGCCTAGATTTTCTTAGTTCTCCAAAGTGCTTAAATACCTACCTGAGGGAGATGGAGAAGCCATCTATTGGCCATAATGTGATGCAACAGAAAAACATATAAAACAAATCTAATTAGAACATATTAGATAACATATAGAAATATCCCAAGACCATTAACGATGAATGTATACTTTAACTGGTTTAGTAACAATCTTTTTAGTTTTGCTGAAAAAAAGCATTGGTCCTGTTTACATTTTATGTGAATTTTACTAAACAAATTTACAATAGTTTTATTGGAATTTTTCAATAAATATTTATTCTCAATAACAGTAACAAAACAATGCAATCATCTCAATTGCACTGGAAAACAGTAAGGCATATTTGCTTAACTAGTTCTATACCTCCCCTCATTAGGATTTGACTTTGTACAGAAATACATTGTTAAAAAAAGTGGATTTATAACCTTTCCTTCTACCTATAAATTTCAGATAATTTGTCTCACCAGACATCCATTTTCGATATTTTATTGCAAAAATATTACCATTAAAAGTTGAATGATACAAAACATAAAAAGGGCATCCTGTTAAGAGATCATTATTCATAATAAAGAATCCTTTTAAATGATACCCATGACATATTTCTTTTTTTCTGTCCGTGCAATGTGGATGCAAACGCTGACAGAAATAAAATAAAGAAAAAGCTTAAGTATCCACTGGTATACTGCAAAGGAAAAAACACTGGTTAACTCCTTGAATGTGTAAGCTTAGGCCTGTTGTTATGGAGCTGGCGGGCTCTCAGAGAACAGTGGGCGTACATACAGGATGGTTTTTCCCCCCCACAGTAGTGCCAGGCCTCTCACATTCTCTGTAAGTGCGCTCTACTGAGGAGCCTCACTGAAGCATTCAGGCCTGTCCAGTCTCCACAGATTCTCATTTCACAGGTGACTGTGGTCGGCTTCCAGTCAGACACGACCATTCAAGCTTTGCAGATACATCGAGGGGGCCTTTCTTTGCATTTCCTGTAACCACTGTGTGCCGTTTGCAGCTTTAACCTCTGTTAATAAATCCCCCACACTGTGAATACCTGTGGTAATACATTTACAGAAATAGCAACACTTAACATATGAGTCCTGCTGACAGTGTTTCAGTTTTGTTCCTTTTCAAACACTACAATACATTGTAATAGTTATACCTGTTTGTGTGCACGCAAATCCAGTATTTCTTGAACTTCTAAAATGCGTAATGTTGTTAAAATACAGGCAGTCAACCGCCTTCTCTGATGGTAATTCTGTATTGAAAAAGTGTGCTTTTTTCGCTGCAAGTCCATTTACACATTTATAGACCACGGTCAAGATTTTCAATCACTGCGCTTTTACAAAGCGTATTAATATCGGCAGATGTGTTTTACACATCTTTTATAAAATGGTTAATTTGATTACCTCTCTATTGATGGACTTTGTGTGCAGATCAAGAGTGCTGGTAGGAACATAAAACAAATATATTATTGATTAAGGAAAACATATATGTCAGAGAGGATTCTATTTTGTCAAGACCTCTCAGGCATCAATTCATTAATTACACACCGGGACATGCACCCCACCCCACAACACTACAGAACCAGCATCACTATGATAGAATGACTCTCTATTGCTCCACATTAATTATGTTGAGGCTGTTAACTCCTGATGTCAAGCTTGAGAAACCAGCGTGATATGATAATATTTTCAAGATAATACATTTTTTGAAAGGCAAATGAGTATGAAAAAAAAATCAAAAATATCCCTTTTAACAAAATGTTAAAATAGCTCTTGAACACAGCAGACCTATGACTTTGAAATTGCTGAGAAATCACATATGAAGCAACATGATTTAGTGGCTGAATCTGATGAAAAACAGAAAAATGATTGGCACATCATTTAATGGCAATGGAACGAGGATGCAATCCAAAAAAGGTGTAAACCGCATGTTCCAGATTGTCCGCCATTGTCCCTTGTATTTGTTTCAAAACATAATATAAACCAAATATTACATATTCTTCGGCCTCTTTTAGGTACATCAAATAACAACATCCTCAACAATTTCCATCACAAGACAATTTTGGCGTAAAAATAAAAAAGTGCGTGTTATATATTTCCACATTGAGACCAACATTAATGTCTGCCATATGCGCAAGAAATCTCTGAAGCAGTTTGCTGGGGTTGGCATCCGTGATAGGTGGTAAAGTGATGCCCTAAAATGTCAAGTCCAAGGATCTTTGGAAAAGTGGGATATCATGATACGACTTCTCTTCTTCAGGGCAGACTCCTTTAGCTTCCAGACATGGCCGCCTATTTCCTATTTGGTTGACTGTATCTGCCTGAATACAAAAAACTGCAAAAAAGAAAGAGCCCCCCAGCATGTCCACGTTTGGCCGGTTCCTTCAACATTATCTCCATTGCCGGTGGAGTGCCAGGGTCGAGAGGGCCAGCATGGTTGGCAGGGCTAGGGAGGGAGCGCAGAGCGGGGCCGAGTCAACCACAGGCCCGCTGCGGTCGGCCTCCACCACCGGGGCTTCGGTGGCAGCGACGTCCATGTCGGTGGGGCCGACCTCTGTGCTGCCGCTGCCACTGCCTGAGCTGCTGCCTTCGTCACCTGCCACACAGAACACAAGCCAAACTTTTTTTTGTTTATGTGTATAAAATGTCAATGGGTGTGTGCAACGGGTGATGATGGTGAACACGGTGTCCTTTCAAAAACGTAGCATGTGTCACATGGGTCTACATGTAAAATGTAAAATTGCTTACTTGAGTCTTGAAAGTAGATATCGTTGCCATGGTAAGCGTTTTTCAGCTTGTTGGTCATCACCCTTAGAGCCATGATCTGCTGGCGGATTTGCGTGTCTGGGCGGGTGATGTCCACGCCCACCTCGGGGTTGTTCACCTGGTGGGTCAGTCCATCCTTTTGAACTTCAGGAAAGTACCTTTAGGTCAAATATACAAGAAATGAGATGAACTATATGTCTTGTTTCTGACAAGAATCTTGTTAAAAGGAAAACAAATCTAATGAGAAAAACTAATATTTTGTTGTTTTATGACATCTATTTATTATACAGCACTTGAGAATTGCTCTTTGAGGTGATAACAGTAATACCTGAACTTGACCCAATCCGTTAAACCTAATAAGTAATATTCTGACATATTTGTGGTTCCCCAGGGAAACCATGTCAGCTGCCTGCATTCCTGTCTGATAAACAAGTAGCAGGCCAACATGTGAGGCCATTCCATATATCGTCAAACACAACAGCGTTTGTTCCCCATAAGCCCGGGTCACTCTGCTGGGGACCTCTGAAGGAGTTTCACCATCAGCATGCAGCTCCCACATGCAACACCAATAACAGGGTGAAATAATCGGCTTCAATTGTTATTCATAGAATTTAAAACACAAATGCTGATCAAACTGTACATCACACATGGTGTGAAAAAATGTTGCAAAAATGTTTAATTTTGTTCTCAGCCATGGTGGCCGGCATTTGGAGCACAAATATTTTCCCGGAAAATGAAATCAGATTATTACAAAGATGGCTGCAAATGTTCGAAAATTAAGAATCTCAAATAAAAAAATCCTCTGCAAATTCAACCTCATAGTATAATACAATGTAATCAGAATGATTAACTCTTGTATTTAAGAGACAACCTAATTTTCTTGAGTTGAAAAAGTGTGCCAAGCTTTTTGCACCGTCAAATTCTAATCTGGTCCTTTATTCTGGGATTAGACTGATTAAGATTAGTCGAGTTGAACAGACTTTGGACTCCGTAGAGACTTTGTTGTGTTGGTCTGCCCCGGGTCCTGGGCCCCGGTGCACTGACCTGCCCTGGGTGTGTCCGTTCCAGCAGTCCTCATCACTGGCATTTCCAGCGGTCACTCTGTCCTCCACACACATCGCCTCCGGCAGGTTGGACCAGAACTTCTTTGACAGCTTCAGTTTCTCTTTTATGTCAACGACCTAAGCAATGAGAGGGGCTGTTAGATGGGAGTCTGTGTAAACAAATCAGGTCTGTGTTCAAATATAGCAGATGCAGCCTGAAGAGTTAAAAATGAAAAAGATAAAAACATATGTAAGAAAAGATAAGAGACAAACACAATTTGTTAATGAAGCGTGTTTTAGAGTAAGCAAGTAAATAAGTAAAAGGACCAATGCCTTTTCTTTTGAAAGGTGATAACAGACAGCTATTCCTCTAATTATGCTGAAGCCTTTAAAGTATTGGAACAATCCTTATGTCCTATATATCTATATCTATATATATATCTATATATATAGATATATATACACCCTATGACACCATATATATGACAAATGGTAACAGCTTAAGTCTTTTTATACTCTCACTCATCTCATTCGTGAACTCATTATAAAACTGCCCCGTCGTTGTTTATTGCCACATCTTATCAAAAGGATTATAAATCTTGGGATATAACCCTGAGACATCTCAACTCCCCAGAGATTATTTGGGTTTAATTTTCCTCCCACGTTGAATATCGAATGTTTGCATCATGAAAAGTAAAACCATGCAGGCTCGCAGCAATAATTTCAGCTTGAATGTCAGACTCAAATGCTCCTTTGCATCCCGGCCATGTGACACAGTCAGATATCGTTTCCTGACTTGAGCCTGTTGAACTCCAATCTTTCATCAAACACAAAATTTGACATATTTCACTGAAGCCCAGGGAAAGCGTGATAGCGGCAGGTCGGCCCATTATCTTTTTCTGTCTGACTCGCTGCTGGCTTACGTGAAATTGTGGTGAACCTGAGCAGAACATGAAAGGTGCTGTACTGACTGTGTGACGCTGCTGTAGGCCCCGACTCTGCTTTTGATGTGTTAATCCTGTCACACTGATGCCAAAGCACTTCAGCGGCTCTGATGCTGCCCAGAGGGTCAGGGCTGCACTCAATGCAGCAGATTGACTGGAAATGTTTGACTAAACCTCACACATTAAGTTTACTTTAACAAGGGAGAGATTCACCTTCTTTTTTTTTTTTCACAGGATCTGCTGGCAAAACCTGTCCAGAAAAAAAAGTGTGAACCAGAAGGTAAAACTCACTTTCGAGAGATATTTAATCACATGACTGGAAATAGACGTTTATTTATTTATTCATTTAATGTGTCGAGATGACAGAAAAAGTCTTAACGGTTACAACTTCTATTCAAACATTTTCCATCGTACCGATTCACTGAGCACCGAGTGTTTCCTGCTTCAACCGACTCTTGTCTGAGACGGATACTTGAAAGAAATCCACTGGGTTGCAGATAAAAGTACGAGGTGAAACCAAAATACATCAAATGTATGGAGTAGGCTCCAAGTGAGACGAGGAAAGGTGTAGATTTTTCCCACAATAATAAATGTTCTTCTGGGAGAAGCCTCCCTCTCACTTCAATGCACTTTGCTCATGAATAACTAATACGCCTGCAACCGGCTGAGATGCACACTAGATGGCACTATGTCTTTGAGAAAATGGGGAGACGCATGAAAGCAACCAGACAGAATACACACAGAGGAAATTGGGGTAAAACCGATCATGTTTGCTGAAGATGTTGCTTTCACATCCAACTTCAAATTCACACAAATCTCCACGTGGTCTAACATGAAGAATGTAACTGTCCAAGGAATTACATTCTATAATAAATAGAACAGCGCAAAGATAAATCGTCAGTATTAACAGGAAATCACGCCCTATATATGTATCATATATAGATATAAATATATCTGTATATATACGGAAAGAGAGCAAGGCCATGTACAAACCTTTTGAAATATATTAAACAACAAACTTTTAAACTGTAGTAGTTTAGTCACATTCTACACACACTTCCTCTCTCTTTGTCACGTACCATCACTCTACTTTACATTTTGTATTATATATGTATATTTACATGTAGTTTTGTTTCACATTTTGAAGTTTTAAATATTTCAGTGGAATAATTTAGTCTTTCCTTGGTTGTGGGACTGACATAGTTAACATGAAGAACAACTTTAGAAATATATAGTTTCACTGTTCAAAAAAGGCTCTGTGATCTTTTTTTAACAGCTGGCCGCTTCAACGAACTTTTCTCAAATAATAGCAAATTGTGCTTTTGCTGGGGACTGTTTTCAGTAGCAGATCAATACACATTTGGTGCCCTTGAGTGTGCAGCAGGACGGTGTTTGTAGGATTATCTCAAAATAAAGTACACCAGCCTTGTTTATTGAAGGAATGTGCCAGAGCAACTAATTGATGAGCTTTTAAATAGTTTTCGCACAGCAATGCAGCTCTATGGCACTGAGGAATATCGTCAGATGAAGCATCAAGTTGTTGGTTTTTGTCTTTTCTGAAAACGATGCCAAAAACATGGAATCTCAGAAGACTCATCTGCTAAACGAATGTGTGTTACGCTGAATCAAAGAGAGATTTGTGTGTAGGAAAAAAGCTGCAATGCGGAGTAGTTTTTCTAACTCCTCCTTTACTCAAACCTATTTTTCCTCCTTTGCCCTCTATCTCCTAGTCATGAAGCATACATGAATCCATGCTGTTTCTCTGGTATTGTCAGCCCCCTTGCTAGGTCTCTTATCTCTTTGGTCTTTCTGTCCTAAGTGAAAGTGAGGGTTTCGGCCCCCTGATCTTTAACTAGACTCCTCTTCAAAAAAGCTTTGTGAAAAGAAGCCCCGGGTCTTTCTTTCAGCTGTAATATTACAGACGCGTGCTCTTTATCTCTGCATTGTTTAGCATCTGTCGTCTCCCATCCCTTTTCCTCGAGTACCAAAATGGAAATGAGCTGTAATTCTTCTACCTCAAAATTGGATTCATCTTCTAATTAATATCAATTCAAACATCGGCGTAATGAAATCAGTCATGGGTGATTTTCTTATCTCATCTTGTGCTCTGTCCGTCCCCTTTGTAGCAGGAAACAGGAAGTCTAGCAGCTGAACCTGGCTAAAGAAGATTAATTCATGCAATAAACAGCCCTGAAACGTAACCCATAATGCACCACAGCTCACAGAGCTTAAAGCGCCACCATCCAAACGTTGCCCCACTTTTGCTTTCCTTTGAACAATGAACCCACTCAAACAAACCGCGATGTTTACCAGCTGTGTGAAAATAATTGGCCAGCTTGAATGGACAAACACCAGGAAAAGTTGACAGAGAATTATCATTTGCAAAAACAACACTAGGAATCAATGAGACGACGGATGTAGCTGGTTCACAGTCTGTGTTTACAGACACTCCGAAGGTGTCTCGCTATCTATTTAACACACAGTAGGATAACATTAGTAGCAGTACAGAGATATTGTGATACGAGACTAGATGTTGTCTTAGCTATCGTAATATTGTATTGTATTGGTTTCCGTTAACAGGTGGCCGCTCAGACGTGCGGGGGAACAGCGTTCCGACCGACCGGTGGTTCTCTGATGCCTTTTCTCGGATCCAAAGCTAACGTGTCACTGGCTTTGGAGCTGTAGTCACACTCACAGCACAAACGTCAGCAAACCTAAGCTCCTGCCCGGCCTCAGGATGACGCCCGGAGCGCTAACCGCCTTTGAAAAAAGGGTCAAATTCGCTCAAATGTTCATCCTCAGAACCCGTTGGACTCACACTGCTGCCAGAGTTGAACTATAGTGTTCATCGCTCTGTCAGCTGGTAAATCTCCCTCCGTCTCCCTCGCAAGCCTTTCCCAGTCAGGTGAGGCATTCTGAGTCTCGCTTACGATCCTCTATCCCGTTAAATGAACAATAACTGACTTTTTAAGGAATCATCTGGGGGTGTTGGCACGGCGCATGTCCCTCCGCTGCATGTCCGGGCTGAATTAGCGCATGTTCAATCTAATCATAGACTTGGCAGCGAGTAAAACCACCAGAGGCAGACGACTCCTCCATTAACTTATTTTCCCTGGCAACTGCTCATCTTGTCTGCGTTAAAATAGTTTTGTCATTCGATACGAATGGCGTTTTCCTCCTGCGTCTCAATTACAGAGGTCAGGGAGTTGCTTCTGCTCCCACCAGGACCTCGGCCCCCGCCATAAAGTCTCACCAGGACCGGTGACCACTTGGAGAAGTAAGAATATCTCCGCCTCTTCATCACATTCTTGATCTCGTTATATTGTTGACGGAGCCAATTCCAAAAGATGAATGCACGCTGCTCGCTAAGTTCCGGTGCACTACGGGTACCGTGTAGCGTATCACATGCTGACGCCTGCTGGTAGGACATGGCTACTTAATCCAATGTCTAAAATATCACAAAAAGTCCCATTTTATTTGTTCAGGTCGACTCGTAAAACACGGGATTCTCTTAACCAAGACCTGCCATCTGGACCGAAGCCCCTTTAGAAATAGTGTCGATCAGCCCAAAGCAAACCGAGTAAATCACCTCTGTGATAATGTTTGGAGTACGTCAGTATGTTAGCTCTTTATTTTGTCCTTGCCTGGAAACATTCACCTCAAATGTGACCCGCATTGCTCCTCGGAGCAGCTACCAGAGTGCGTATACTGTAGATGTGGGCTGCTCTGACCAATCAATATCCATCAACAGAGGGCAAACGAAAGAATGTTTCTCCTCAGTGGCTCCACAATGGACGAGGCCGGGATGACATCGCCCAACTGTTTGTCTTGCAGCGCTCACACGGATGGGAATAGTTCACCACCGCAAATCATGTTTAGAAAAACCAGCACCACCACTTGCAAACTAAATTGCAGTTGGATGTGACGGTTTGAGCCGTGGTTTCTGTCCTCCGCTGCCGGGGGCTGCACTCGGCGTGAGCATGATAAATCCATTTTTAGCGTCGTTCTGCGGGCCGTTGCCCTTTCTTCAAGTCTCAGCTGGAGCCGCCCTCCTTGTTTCCCTTGATTACATCTGATCTCGCCCTGGCTTAAATTTGACACAGCAGAATACTACGACCTGATTTTACACGGCCATCTCTGCAAAACGTCAGCCTTGGCAGTGCGTTCATCTTTCTTATGTCTGCTGGTGACAGCACTGTCATGACAGCAGTGTGATGTTGTTATCATGCTGCTTCCTTGGCAGTACTTGACAAAAAGTACAATTCTATTTTTAAAAAAACTGGCCATTATTTGGCATCTGTTTTGATTCTGCAGCCTGGTTTTTGGACAGTAGAAAATATTGTATGCCGTGAGATCCATTATAATGGTATAAAGAAAATGACAAGCAGACACAGATACTGTAGGGACTAACTGTCATGTCTTGCATATATATGTACGTTTTAAAAATGATTGCTACAAACAGTACTGTACGGCGTGTTGATGTATTGCTTGAGTACAATATATTGAATCTGTGATGTCTCACCATCCTGTCAAATTCAGTTTTGATTCCATACTGTAGAGGACACGCTCAGTTCTGTGGCACCCTGGAGGCATACATTTATTGTCAACTTTCAACAGTATTCCTTACTACTGTAGGAGAAATAATTCATCATGTGTTTAATTTGATGTGACGGCTAATCTCTGTGTACCTGTGTAAGAAAAAAAAGAATATAAAAAAGATAATGCTTAATCCAAAAATAGAAGGCGCGTGATTAAGAACCAACCACTTTGGTTGTTTTAGGCTAATTTGATCAGGTTTGATCACTCCTCTGAGAAAGAACCCCCAAAATACATTTCAAAAAGTATTTTAAAAGCGCATGATACCTTAAGTTTTTTAATTGTGACAAAGTGTGTATTTGTCTATATTTCACACACAACCAAGTCAGGTGGGAGAAAATAACCAATTACTGCGTGTTATTGTAGTGCATGTGATGTTTACACACTGGGAATCTCGCACATTTTAAATAATATTGCCTCAAGCCGTTTGCTCAGTCCCGTGGTATCTACGACGTTACATGACGCTGAACAAAATGTACCACACAACGATCCCACAGTTAGAAAAAAATGACAGGATAGTGTAGTTTGCGCTTGGGATTCGCCCCAAGGCCACGACAAGAGTTTGAGAAAGGGAGATGATTAAAGCGAAGCTAAGCTCTGCGGAGGACACAGCAGTCCTCTGCAGGTCTGCTGCCTCCCTACTGCCCTCGGCCCCCGGAGAGCCCGGCAGCCTGGAGAGTAATGAGGCCAATGTGCCTCATTAATGTATCGACAGATATGAAAAGTGGCAGAACCTCTATGGCAACAACATCAGAGAAAGGCTAATATAAATGGATTGATTTTATTAACACTTCTGAGCTTCTTTTGCGAGAAAATTGAAGTCCTACCGTCATGAGTCCTGATTTGGCCTTTGATTTGATTTCCCAGAACTGTGCAATCTAACTTCAGCTCTCTCACGTCCCGCGGGACAAAATCCAGATGCAATTTAACACACTTTTGTTGACCCTTACAGACAAATGTATTAGACTTCATAACTCAATTGCACAGAATTGCATCTGCCTTGGTCATTCTGCGTTGGCTACGTTGAGGGTCGGCATTGGTTTGGGACTAACGTGGGTGGGTGGAGGAACACGGCTGCCCTTCGATCAATTGATTGGCGCTACGCTCCGCGGCTCCTCCTCTGATACGCATGTCGGTATGTCCTTCAGCGAGACATTTGAACTTGAATTGCTCCCATTGTGTGAATGCCATGAATGTTGGCTGCTTATGGGTCGCCCGGCGCTGTGTATTTTAGCCCCCGTCATCAGTGTGTGAGAGAGTGTGAACGTGTGAAGGATGACATGAAGTGTTAAAGTGGTCAGAAGTTTTATACAAGTACAGGCCATTACAGGCCATTTGTTGCAAGGCCTGATTGACGCTTGATGGACATTTTAAAAATGAGGTAAAAATGTAGATGAGGTAGAGGAAGCAGCTTACATATTACAAAGATTTAACGTTCCTGACTTAATAAAACTGGATTGACTAAAACACTATTTAGCATCAGACATTAACATTTACATTAAACTCCTAAATTCTGGATGCCCTGAAATCTTTATTTCAACCAAAAGAGATATTTCCAATGTTTTAATATGAAGCCTTGAATAATGCAATGCTGACACATTACACATTTTTCAGCCAAAACATCAATCAGGATGAGAAATGAATTATACACTAATTTAAGCAAGTTAGTTCAGTGTGCAAAACCAGAAGGCAAATGTACTTCAAGAATGCCTTCTTTCTATCGGCCGTTCCTCTATGAGCATATTTATTCAATCAAGTTATTGTTTGTGAGCTACTCGCTGGACGATTTATTATTTTCCCCCTTTGGTGTAGAAATATTCAGTTCATTCAGTTTAAAAGACTGACAAAAGAGAGATTCCAGTTGCTTCTATGCTATTTTATTTTCAACCACCTAAAACTAAGGTTTGGAAATGTTGCACAATATTTTGTGAGCATTAGAATTTTTTTTTAGAAAGATTATTTTTAGTTTTGCACTGCAGACGCAGTGCATGCATGAAATATGTCTGAATTAGTCTCAGATATTAAACCAACGTGATGACATTTTAATGCTGGTGACCTTTGTATTACATATATAACTCCTCTGTTATAAAACCTACAATATTAGACTATGAGTTGTTAAGTTAGTACTCATGTACGCTGTACGCTGTCTGATGCTGCTTCTCTCCTAGACAGCATTACTCGTGTTGCTTTGTGGGCTACAACAGTGAATTATGGATAATAAACCTTTCGTGACACAGCATGTGTGACATCTTAATCTCAGTGCAAGCCGAAGGTCCTAAAGCCTTGGTGACCTGCATGGCTGGAACCCACAGAGTCGGAAGGAGGTGCGCCGCTAATGGATGTGTTTCCTGCCTTGTTTGTCAGACTCATTATTTAATTATGCCTCTTCCACCTGAGCTGCGTGTTTACGAGAGAGTTGCGTTTTCTATCCATCTGCACCGCTCCTGTCCCTCTCTCACAAGATGAGAGTTTTCACTCACGCGAAGAAAGAACTAGGCTCAAGCCCACCACCGTGTCGGCTTTTTGGTATGATAATTCGACTACGAATGGAACCATCTCGAGTTTCTCCTGAAATTCTTCTGCTATGGTGGACTTTGTAATTTGTGGTAACTGAACGCCAGCCTCCTTGACTGTAGGAACAGACCCCCACCCCTGTTAAACTCCCCAAAGCGTGACTCATCTGCGTGGCAACGCACCCGCACAAAACGAAAAACTCTACCTACATTCAAATAAAGTCGAATCCCCCGAAACAATTACCAACACTGACGGCCGGAAGCTGTTCAGAACAACGACGGTCAAGTCTTAGCTGTGACTTTAAACTGTGTGGGTCATGGACACAAGAGTCTGTAGACGTGTGTAGATGCGTGAATGCGTGCTGGCTATTGTGAGACACTAATGTGAATGCTTGGAAAGGAAGATGCACTCACAGCTTGTCAGTGTCTTTACATGTCTGCCTGTTAGGAAATGAAGAGTATCTACTTGTGCTGCAACGCCACCGCTTAGACCACAAGCAGACTAGTGTGCATCATTCTCCCTCTTAGACCAAACCCGTTTCTACTGAAGCTTACACTTAGAGGTACATATGAGGACGTGGGGAGTTTTTTTTTTACACTTGAGTGATTTACCGTCAAAAGACGCCTGAACTTTCATGCCACATATGCACTTTGAGACTATTTATTTTTGTGTCGTTTTGGGAGAAGTACCACTTATGTTAGAATCTCTGGAATCTAAATAATTAGACGGCTCGGGTAGGAGTCGGTAGATAGAACAACACAGGGGAAAGGAGCTGTGGACAGGCCCAATTTACTTCCATTAAGCTGTATCCCAAACAAGAATGTTTCAGTGGCTTGACGTCGTCTTGGATTGCAAAAATATAATGTCAGGGTCATGGTTTTGGCAAAGCGTTAGAGCGGTCGTGAGGTTTTTCCTGACAACTGACTTCACAAACCAAAACAGTTTTTTCACTCAGTGTTTCCTGTTGGACAGAATGAGTATTCAGTTGTACTTAAGGTTATAATATCTGTAACACATGCACGGTTATTACATTATGAGATGCCCACTCACATCCCTTACTGCTGAAAATCCTTTTGTCGTCTTTTACTCTATACTCTAAAAACACTGACTCATAACCAGCCACGGACGGCTGGAGTTCAGGAGAGGGAAAAGCCGGCAGGGCGGATCACTGGTCTCTCAAACAATGACACAGTCACACCTAACGGCCGTTTATTGCCCCGCAGGGTTTGGTCGTAGGAAACGGGAGTAACCCCTAGAGCAAGATATTCAATTCTGAGCATCGATCCACCATGCTGCCACTTCTTCTCCCACTCGCTCGCCCTGAGGTTGCTAAGCGCACGATGAAGAGCTTGAGCCTGACTTCCAACAAAACGGCTTCCAACAAAACGGTTAGTTACGGTCCGAGAAGTGTTGACAGGGATAAACAGGCTGGGAGAGGAAGAAGAGTCAATCATATCTCAACAGTTAAAAGGGGAGCTTTCATTTCAGTTGTAGCTTACTAGTCACAATCATCAAGCCTAGAAAAAAGTATTATATTTAAATATTGAGGAGCAGGTGAACATTGGGATTAGAGGGCCGGGTTGGTAATCCTGCAAAACTTGCTAGTTTTGCAAACACAATTAGAAAAAGGATTTCTGTAAATGACCAAAGTAGCTTTAACACTTGATGCAATAAAGGTCATATTAAATCATTATAAATGTATTTATAGATAATTTGGTCTAATTTTCTGGAAAGTCCTTAGTTAGTAAACTAACTAAATTAGTTTCTTCTTGAACAAGTAAGGAACATAATGAAAATGGAAAAAAATAAATATACACACACATAACTGATAAAGGGAGCTTTTCAATCTACCAGGATGTGGAGATGGTAAATGATGACCTGGGTTTCATTTATTAATCATCAGGGAAGAGCGTGCACATGAATAACCTTGCAGTCACTCAACGTCTAACTCATAAAAACATGCTACATCTGATTGAATTTCAAGAAGTACTCTCTGAAAGCTGAAGAGAGTACAAAGCGATTAAGTAGCATAAAGTTAGGGCAAGGTTACAGACTCTTTCTGTAGTCTAGTCTCGTCCGTGTCTTGCTCTCAGTGTTCATAGTCCCGTGCTGATAAAATGCAAACCGTGTAAAACACATGGGAGACAAAAAGCCCCAATAAAACTACACTAAATTGAACTCCACCAAACTTGATACAAATGTCAAATTAAAAGCTCCACCTCTTATCTATAATCCGCCTCTGAGCCTGACAGTCTGTTGTGCCTTTATCCCCTCTTTGGACTTTCAAATCTCCATGTTCTCTCAGAGCTTTGAGGGCGTTGTGCTCTGACAGAATGTCAGGCAATTAAACAGTCATGGCTCATTGCACTGGAGGTGGGCCCGCTCCCACAGGCTCCTCTATAGGCAACACAGGACATGCGGGCTCTTCCTGCCATCCTCGGCACCTTCGTGGACTCCAAAACTTAACGGTTAATCGGGACTAAAAGTTCTTATCAAAGGACACCTTACACTGTCGAGTTACACGGGGCTGAGTAGTGTCACTGCCACAGGTAATCATCTTATTTGCCGGCATGCAAACAAAGGCGCGCTCTGACGGGGAATCCAGCCATGTGCCGGCTACAAGGTGAACACGTAAATGCTGCCACTTTAATGAACGGCACGAGGAGGCAGCTGCACGGGACTCACACATCTATTCTGAAAGTACACCATGGGTGTGTGAAACAACGACACGAAGCACGTTTATTTAAGACACACTCAAAGACATGAAGCTTGTAAAAACAACTTACTATTCTTTCTATAAGTATTTTAATGATGAATGAATTTTTTTTATCAGGCGAAGGCAAAACTTGTATTTGAACTTCTGTATTTTGTTCATGCTGGAAATGGAAAAAAAACGAGCAAGCGCGGCAGATGTTTTGCACTGCACTCACGGACGGACACAATGGTCAATATCCGAACCTTTAGGAAAATATTTCCAAGCACCTTTTTGTGTGTACGGCAGCAGACGTGTTGCAGTGAGAAAGGAAGGATCGGATTAATAAATATCAACCGCTGAAAATGTTCCTTTCTTTAAAGCCACACACTGAGCACCTGTATCACTTCAAACAAAGGGAGAGATACAATGGTGAGCAATGTGAAACTATGTGTTTAAGTGTATTTATGTGTTAAGACTATGGTCTGAACCTGCTTTATATGTAAAGTTTAACTCCTATTGGGATTTTCCCCAGTGTTAATACAAGTAAAAAAGGTAAGCAACCTAAACCATATCGACGGGGAATATGATCGAAGAAGAAGAAGTTATAAATGTAAGTATAAATGTGTTGTTGCCATGACTTTGCTTGATATACAGAAGGAACCAATGTTACTGTTCTGTTCTACTGAGGTGGAGTTGAAGGTGTGACTTCACACCTCGACCAACGTAATTTAATGTTAGCTGAGCGTATCTCAGCCACCAATACAGGAATTCAACACAACTCATCACAATTGTAAAGGTTATATTTCACTGTATGGAACCCGTAGCACCTTTTGCTGAGCGCACTACGTGTTGACCAGTAGCCACTTCGGCTTTTTCATTTTCTGTTTTCAAAATAAGACTAACACTGCAAAGGCTTTAGTGGACACAGCAGACTGTTCCAGTGAGAAAGCGTCTAATAAACCAAAAGTGTTCCACCTGCTCAGCAGCAGGCGTCAGGCAGACCAGCTAGCTGGTGGACATGGAGCATTTACCAGGTAAAGAGCCAGATGTGTTCTCAGGAATTAGCGGAGGTTGAAAGCACAGTGAATATCCATCTATTCGCCTGAACCATGACTCCAAAGCAATGAAAGCGTTACTCCGCTGTGACTTTCAGCAGACAGCGGTTGAAATAATGGATGTGAACCGCACAAAGCAAAAAAAGGTATCAAGCCTTCTCTTTTTCTTTTCATGAACCAAACAACCCCTTTTACACGATTTGCAGTTTCCTGTGGCCGCTGTGATCCTCGTGGATTCCACATCCATATTCCTAACGATCTTTAAAATAGAATCTTCTGCTCATGTACACTTTTAAGTTATTGCATGTTTAAAATAACCTCCTGTCATTGTGCCCCGGCGTCTTCTCAGCAGGTTAATTGCCCAGTAATTAATGAACATTCCGGAGCCCTTCCTGAAGGTGTTACCTGCCTGAAGAGATCCTGTAGTACATCCCAGAATGAATTTAAGACAAAATGTTCCCTCACAGCCAGACTAGGTGACCTCGACTCCTTTGTTAGATGGAACTGAGGCTGACACTTCGCGCACCAAGAGTCGAATACCACTGGGATCCACAGGTAACAATGCTGTAAAAATCTAAAGCTTGGAACACAATGTATCCCTCACCATACAACATTAAAACGTTATGTTTGCTCTGTTGAAATGCAAAGAAAACCTGTTTCAGACAAGAGCCCCAACAGTAAACAACGGGAATGGGTATAAAATGTTGAACCTTACGCTGTGTTGCATCGCATGCCAAACAATCCTCTGGTTTGCAGCATAAAGGCAGGGAAAGAGAAAGTCTTAATTAATTTGGTGTAGGTGGAAGAAGTCATTGATGGACAGAAAAAGCTACAAAGGCAACTGCTAGACACGAGACATTTAAACTGTGCATAGAATTGTTTGGTCTATGCAAAAACATAATGAGCATTGAATAATACAAATAGCAGATTTACTGTTTTTACTGGATTCCTGGAGCAAGATGGAGAATTAAATGCTGCATTTGAAATGATGTATTCATTAGCTCCTGTTATTAATCAGACACAGATCTCACATTTTATTTAACATGTTTTAAACTCGGAGGGCGAGACTCATGCATCCGGTCATTTTCAAAGGCCGATAATTCAATAACACTTTTTTGTTTCCGGTGTCATATACACATAATTTGAAAAAACGTCCTTGGAAAAGCGCAAGTGGGAAGAAAGGAAGGGAATTGTGGCTGCAAAGGTAATCCATGATGAGAACTGTCTCCCAGTTGAATTGGTCTGTCAGCTCCATGTCAACCTTTACCCTGATGCAGCATTTAAGCTTTCAAGGTTGTTTGAGATGGAAATCCATATTGTGAGATCCAGTCCAACAAACATACAGGTAATCTGATAAAGAAAATAAAGGTGTGCCGTACAGCAAACAATTGTTATGGTCAGCCTCAAAAAAATCTATCCATCTCTCCTTTCATCCCTTTCTTTTCTGTTTGCCAAGTACACAGAGACGAGCGGGACACTGGAGGCAGCACGACACACCTTGCGCTGCCCTCCTGGGGTAAAGCTGTTGATTCGTTAACAAACACAAATCGATAGAGTTGCCTGAATGGAGGGCGAGTACAAAGAATTAATTTCCGGCTCCGGGGCTTTACGGTGGCAAATCACCAGCTTTAATCAACGGTGTCAAGTCAGAAAGACAAATGATGTTTACACCTGACGCAGTGTCTGGTCCCAAAAGAGCAGCACTGGCTCGGCCTCCTTACCAGTCGGTCCAGGCTGGTGCCAGATGCAGTGGTGGGACGCTCCTCGGGGCTGTACGGCCTGAAGCGAGCGCTGAACACATCGGGAACGCCGCGGGTCGACCTGGTCATTCCTGCGGGTTTCGGCTGGCCGCAGCCTTGAAAAACCTGTAATTTCCGAAAACACGGGCAACCAACTGTCAGAGGGTTTAAATGACTCGGAAAGCAGAAAATAGGAAAACGCGCTGTTTTGTTAAGGGGTTGTGAAGCGTTCGGCCCACATTACCAGCGTGACAGTGCTCTCCGTCAAGTTGAGGTAACCACGTTGATAGGTGTTTTAACTTGCGGCGGTGACCAATGCTATTTGAGATGATAGGGTTAAGTTTTTATGGGATTTGGGGAAAATACCACTTACACCATGAACAAAAACTGCATCTGTTGCATGTGAAAGTCAGTGAGGCACTTAACCTTAAATGGAGGCATTCAAAACCGCACGGGCAAAAAAGGATCTTCACCAACTGCCTACATTCTGTTTTCTGTTATGACTACAATTTTGTGGGCAAATGGAAAAATGCAGTAAAACACAGGAAACACATTAACTTTAGTCGAACTTCGAAGTGGAGGATAATCCGACCAAATCGAAACATATAATCCAAGATTATATACGTCGACAATGGGCCTGAGGTGATACTTCTCTGGGGAGGAAACATAATTGACGTACCCTGTAGGAGACCTGGGCAGTGTTATCTTGCATATTCATGATGGCCTCTGAAATCTTGACATCAATAGGATCCATGACGGATTCAATGTTGAAAGGTCCCTCCAGCCTTTGTGCCAGCAGCAGCATAGCGTCTGTCATATCAGTGGTTTAAAAAAAAAGTGGGGGGGGAGTGGGAGACAAATTCAGTTCAATTTGCAAACACAATTCTGGGGAGCAAGAAAACAGATATTTTCATGAAAAGCCATGAAAAGAAAAGATTTTGCCCACATCCCTTCATGCATTTCTATTATGATGGAGCTCACTTCAGTTGAGTACATTTACAGTATTCCAGTAATTGTGCATATCCCATAATTAGTTTAGCTTTTCCCTAGTGTGCTTTTATTTGTATTAGCTTGTGTTGTCCATGTTGGAAGAGCTTTACAAAATACAATGCATATTCTTTCAAAACGTTCTACTCCAGTTTGAGTCCACCAAAACAAACATTTGAATAGCATTTAATTTGCACCTTCATTTGATGGAATTGGGATAAATGCCATGCCTTTAAACACGGTGAAAAAAAACAAAGTTCATAACCTCAACAGCAAGTCTTCTGATTGCCACGACAACACGGTATTGGCAATTACCTCCACGTTCTCATCTAACACGCTTACTGTCTAAAGTAGCATGAATGCATCTTGGGGCATATTCAATTTTCATGTAGATCAGCTCAAACAAATGAACAAAATGGTGTTATGCTACATGCAAGAAATAGCAATGATGAGTCATTGATTAAATAAACTTCTGAAAGCCAAGCATTTATCTACATCTGCTGTGGGGCAGCGAAAACTATGAGGTCAGTGCCTCATTGATATCCTCATGTGGGCACAAGCCAGAGGGCCTTACACTCGCCAATATCATCAAATTAGTTTTCTTTACTTCCAATTTACGCAGGTCGTGTAAAAAGAAGATGCTGCGTAGAAATATTTCATATTTTTAGCTGTGATGATGCAGACTCCCCAGCTGCTAAGCTGTTAATCGGTTACGAGTGTGAAATGATGTTGACATGTAACATGAAACATGACACATTGCTTAAGTGCTCTTAAGCCCACAAGGTCTTTACGCTAATGTGACACAATCTCTGTAATGGCAGTTCTGCATTTGTATTTGTACCTCGGAGGAGGTGGACAAAACCACTAATTCATACCTGAGCGAGTCCCACATCTGGAGACATGACTTTAGCATATTCTGTTGGGAGAAGTTTCTCAGTTCTCAGGACACGACGCCAGCAGGAGGCTGTCCTAATGTGTCCTTACTGAACAAAAGGTAAATCTGTCATTTGGAGCCAAAAAGAAACCTCGACCCCTCACATGCGTATGACAGCCTGATCCGTTTGTTCTGTCTGCACTACAACAAGTTATTCCCAAGCTACTGATTCTATTTTAGAAACCAGACCAAAAAGTAGTGTCGGAAACTGTAAAAAATCTACGTAAACGTATTAAAAACAGTGGACATTACTAAATAATAATAATTATAATAATAGGTGAACATTGAATAAACCATTAATTACTCCTTGTAAATAGGAGTATATATATATTAGGAGACAACTACTGTAAGAAAAACAATATGTATGTATACTTTGTACACACACTCCAGTTCTTTGAAAACCATTCGCCAATCTTATCGTACCTGAGATCACTAATGGCAGAGGAAAAAGGCTAAGAGATAATTATTGCGTCTCTCGCTCGATTTCCTTTCCAATTATTTTGAAGTCTGAGCCTTTGAAGAACTCTTCTGTTTGTTAACAAAGAACAATCCTATAGCCTGTGAGGTAGAATGGATTTTAATATACAGACTATGTTGGTGCCAAATGGTTTTCTTTAATCTCGTGGTGCAACATTAACCCTTTAACTGCTCTTTTATTTAGTAGTGCACATTATGAGTTACTTTTATTGAGCTATGTTGTTGCAAGAAAGATAAGATTATTATTACCAAGAAAATTAAGATTGAAAATAAATAATTTCCACTACTTTTTCCTTAGGGTAGAAATAAATGGCCTTTGAGTAGATGACACTACCAGCAGAGATATCAAACATAAAAAAGATGTTTTACTATTTGCTCATTTGTATTTGCGCTCACCAGCTGATATGATGTGTTTCTTGGCACTAAACTGAAATTTGGGCACAACACTAATTTTGAACGTGGCATTGCAATATAGCTTGCTGTTCAATCTGATTACGATGTAAATTAATTCAACTGCCTCAGGTATGTCTGCTTACTCGATAACAAACACAAAACAGTGTGCTTAAAAACTATCACGTGCAAACACTAAAATGTAGGTCATGGAAGGCAAATGGGAACAAGTCCTATTTCATAATAGGAGAAAAGAAGATTGCCTCAGGCATCACGCATGATGGAAACCCCGGTGACTTTTCTGCAACTTATCAGATGGCCTCGTCAAACAAAAGAAGCCGAGAAATTTGTCTTCCTTCGTACTGTAACTTGTGGGAGCGACAGGAAAGGAGTCTGAGAGAACGGAGAGAGTATAGAAGAAGGAGAGGTGGTGCTCGTTGGGTTGAGCCAGGGTTAAGGTACGACTTTGTCCCAGGGGAAAGGTGGAAAAACTCTACCTACGTGAAGAATTAATGGCCATCATTTACGCGGAGTGCATGGAGTCCGGTCCTCTGTGGCCACCCTGAGCCCTGCATCACTTTTACAGAACAGAGATAGGCCCGCGGCCAACCGAGGAAATCTTTTTATCATCACCACGCAGCCGGGGAAATAGAGGCATATTGTCCTATTCAAAGCTGTGGGTGTTAAAAACAACAACTGAGACTGTGTCAAGATGTAGACAGACACATGAAAAACGGAAAAGACCCCATACTGTGAAACCACAGTGAGATTCAGACTTTTTGTATCATATCAGAGGCTTGTGTTCCAGCTTATAGTGTGCTATTTTTTTGTTGTTATATTGCAAAACAGCAAAAAATAAAAATTAGAGAAGGTACTATTACTCTGGGCTTTGCCTCTTTATCGAGATTGATGTCCACTTAAATTCAGGCTGTGTCAGCCGGAGGCAACCTCCAGCAGACAAGGACAAATAGGGAAAGTGAACAGGGGTATCTATGGCTCTTTGCCTGTGAAGAGGGCCAGCGAAGGAGAAATGGCTCAAGTATAATTTTGATTCTGTAAAGCATTGATCATCTATGGTTCAGTCAACCAACTAAGGGTGCTATATGAAACTGTAGAGAAATGGGGAACAAAAGCATGTTGTTCCTTTAACGAACTTTGTCTCAAAGAGTCCTTGAACATCAACAATCAGTTTTACGTTCACCAAACCGTAAAAGCTTTTTCAGGATGTTTTCTTATTTTCTGTTTTCTAAACAACTCCCACACAATGGAAGCTGAATTATTCCGTGGCCAGCGCAGGAAAACTGTGGATGACGTTTGTTTTCCTTGTCAACAGATCTGAAGACTTGTTAGGAGCTATCAAAATATCCATGTCTGATAAAAGTAATACAAAGAGAATGTCAAAAATCTCTCTCTCTCTCTCTCTCTCTCTCTCTCTCTCTCTCTCTCTCTCTCTCTCTCTCTCTCTCTCTCTCTCTCTCTCTTTAAATATATGTATATACACACACACAGTATACAACAAAAGCTATGCAGTAAGCTTAGATGGAGACCACTCTGAACATACATATTAAAGGTGCAATGCACTTTGAGTCAGGGAACGAATGTAGCAGCTAGTGGAGTAACGGACTACTTGCCATATAGAAATACTGAGTGATGAATAAATGAGCGAGGAAGAAAGTAGAGGACCTTCGTTCTTGACAAAGACTAGTTCATCTGAGCGGCTGTGGATCAGAGACAGAGCCGGTCCTCCAATTATCTAAAGATTCACGGTCTGCGTGTCAAAGACCGCAGTGTGTTTGCACTGTGTCATCGATGTTGGAACGTGTAATTAGATTGAGTGGCACAAGCGGCAACCTCCGCCGTCAGTGCGCGTTAGACTGAAGGTTTGTGCACTTTGGGTGGTCGCAAGACGGGGACGGTGCTATTCAAATGTAAGTCCGTTTATTGTATATATAAAGATTACATGGATGGATTTCCATGGGATTAGGGTCAGACACATGAGCATTTTTTTCTCATTATTTTGGTGACTTTCCTTCCAGAGCGATCATTGGGTCTATGAACAAATACCTGCACATGTATTTAATATTCCAATCAGATTTAGCTTTGCGGTGTGCTTACGGCGAATTAAGAAAGGCTGGCATGCTAAATCAAGATGGTGAACATAAAAAATACTATGCTAACACAAGTTAGCATCTAGCTGAAAGCACAGGTGTGTCCATTATTCTTTTTTCCATTATAGCAAAGAACCACATTTTCCATCTAGAGACACAGTGGACTAAATGTAGCATGCAAAGGCTACAAAGCCATACAATGGAAACGCATTGATTCTGTGCTTCACTGCTAATGAACCGAAACAGCATAATTCAATAATGAGCCATTCTCAAGCAGATCGTGTTACTAATGGGGTTGGAAATGTCATGGAATTCCAGTCTATGGATGCTGACAGGAATCAGGAAACATTTATTAGCCAAAATATGTCAAACATACAAGGAATTTGTCTTGGCGGTTAGTGCGCGACAGTAGACAGACAAGACAACAGTGCACAAGTAATAAAATAAAGTGGAATGAAATGCTAATGCAATGGGTTAGTAGAATAAGGCTAAGGCTATGGGTTAGTATAAAACAAGGGAATAAAGTTAAAAAAAAATAAATATTAAAAAGTTAAAAAGAAAAATATTAAGCATAAAGTGCACTAACGAACAAGTAACAGACAAGAGACAAAGTGACAAGAGACAAAGTGACAAGTGACGACAGGATTGTTTCAATTATTTTGCTCACAAATATGTTGAAGAAGTGCTCCTCCTCCCCAGTCAGTTTTCTTGTTTTCATTTAGTAAAATCCATGTTATGTAGCACATCACCACCACAACACACACACACACACACACACACACACAGACACACACGCGCGCACGAGGCTAATCAGCAACGGTGAAGCTGCATTGATTGATTGACAACGTTTGGCCTCGCTGATACGTTTGACTCCCTGGTCCAAAATGCTTTCCTTGCCCTCCAGATTTGTAATAGCACAGTTGGGAAGTACTTCTGTGATTAGATGCACTCAACTACATCATCATGTAACTGTGAGCTATCGGGCAAGCAAAGTTAAAAATATAATAGAAATCAACGTCGGCGCTACAGGTGCCTCTGCACATAAAATGAGTCAATGTAATATGTCTAATTAACTGTCCCTACTTTTCAAATACCGCAAAAGTTCATTTATAATCCAATTTTAATCCATGCAAGATCAACAATGATGTGATAACAAGAATCTTGTCAAGCACCATGTTCAACTTAAATTCAAATTAAAGTCAAGTTAAACAACTTGATTTTTCAGGAATTCATCTGTTTTCAGTGAAAGCAAAACGCTTAAATTAGATTTGCAAAAGATTTTACACTAATATCTATAAATAAACAAGATTAGTTCAAGATTAGTTCAGACACCAAGACACGCAAGACAAAAACAATGCATCACTGTTGATGAACTGTTGTCCAGACTCGATAAACCAAATGATAAAGGGGACAGACGGAGTAAAGCTGCTTGTGTAATGATCATAGTTTCATTTAAAGGCTCTATTACGTAACTAACTATTCCAGAAGTGGAATGCTGAGTGAGGTATTTCTACTTAAACATTATATATTCACGCCACTTTAAACTTCTACTTCACTATATTCCAGAGGAAGAAATATTGCAGTTCTTCTTCAACAACAATGATTTTGACAGCTGATGCCGATGTGCCATCGTCTACTCAGCTTCCCTGTCGAAACAGTGTTGTTGTGTAGGCGTTAACTGAGCATGTGCCTGCCTTAATTTCAGTAAAGTTTAAATGTGAGAGGTATACAAAGTCTTAGAATTCTTACAACAACTTTACTTTTAAATATGCCTTTGATAGCTCCTCTTAACCGTTGAACTTTTTAAAATGTAAATTTTTGCATACTTTGCTGTATGTGTGTTGCCTTGTAAAGCACCCTGCATTGCCTTAGTGTTTGCAATGTGCTATCCAAAACGCGTTGCCTTCAGCATCCTTGTGAGCAGAAAACATTTTTGGTATATTTGTGTGAGGAAAAGTTTTCCCCCTCAATATTTTATTCATGAGTAATTTTTCACAAGTATGTTGCTGGCTGGAATTGTCATAAACAGTGACGTTGTGGCTGGCTCCAGCTACCAAGCGAAACAAATCGCCTAATTAAAAAAGAAATGAGCAGAAAGAATCAATGCAGATCTCTTCCAATGTAGGGACATGTCTCCCCGGGGAGAATGGTCACAGCCTGTACACATCAATGCAAAGGAATTGCAAATGAAGCTGCTGTAAAGCACACTAGTTCACTAATACTGTGAAGGGCAGAAGGAAAAATTCCATCACAGGTGTCAACTTCCTGTCAACACACAAAAGTAAAGATGATGAGACAAAGGGTGTACACTGCAGTGAACATTATTTAACACCACAGCCGGTGATTGGTATTCAAACAACCTGAGAGGATGAAGACATCTACGCAGACAGCCGGATGAATAACATCAAAATGTTTAAAAACAGCCCGCGTCAGAACATTGTTAAAAAATGAATAAAACCCAACCGGAGTGCTTTTTAAACAGAAAGATGACAGAACACTGCCGAAGTGATCATTTTATCCAGGGATTTATGCAGAAAGCCTCGCGCTCTATTTATCTGAGAGAACTGGGTCCTGATTATGTTCAGTTTAGATTTTCCAGGTGCGGCGAACAGGCTGACAGCTGTTAATCAAACGCTCCATGCTTCAGATAATTTATGTAATTAAAATCTAATTCCACTCTTAATTCCGTCGAAATTATACATGTATTTCTTTTGCAAATGCCTGTTTATAATAAAACAAGTATTTTTTCAAATTAACGTCTGATCATTTTAGATCATTTTCTTATTTAGCATTCACATAACGCACTGCTTAAAGGATTAGCTAATTAGCTACTTCCATAATTGATGCCATAAGCAAGTTATAAGAGCAGAATGGGTAGAGGTCAGCAAGGATTTGTCTAGTGGAAACTAGTGGATTATAGACTGGCTACTCAGCAGAGCGCATTTAATCTACTATAAGATTTATTCAGATCTGATTTATTCAGTGTAACATCACGGAAGAAACGTATAATAATAATGCAATAATTAACAGACATTTCTAGCTCTGTTTTCTATCACTTAATCTGCTGAATGTACAAATAGGCAATTCAGTGACACTACCGAGCAAATGTGTGTCATATCAATATTAATGAGAGGACCTTCTCCAACTGAAGCTAAGTTAGTTCCAGGGATGGCTTCCTTCAAAAATAACCAAAAATAACAACAAGTATATCAAAAATTAGCATTGGTCTTTTGGAGAATAAAGTCAACTTTTGTTCTAAACTGAATGTGTTGGTCATTTGTGATTTTCTTGTCTATTTAGTCTCTCGTTGACGAGCAGTCGCGCCGCCTGTCCTCCACTTTGAGTGCTTCATTTCTACAGAGAAGGCGGCTGTAACCGTGTTTGTTTTGAACGGTACAAATTACCAAGCCGGCACTGCAACAAATTGAGACAAGCTGGCACAACGTTCTTTTTCAAAGCAGAGGAAAGAATAACTTGGAAGAATTTACAGGATGGGACACATGATTAAGAAATGTCAAGGACGACGTTTTACAATAGTGGAAACTCAGCCTCTTTTTTTTGTATTGGGGTTACTTTACTCTTTATATCATGCTGCAAACCCATTGAGACAACCCTGCCGTCACATTGATTGATACGTAGACATGCAGAACAAGGACTACCAAGAAACAAATCCAGACCCTGAACTACTAAAAACGACCGGGTGCATTTGTTTAAACAAAGTATGCGCATGGACATTTAATCCAACGTGGTTACTGGATAGAAATATGTCTTATCCACTTATTCTCTGTATGAACATCACTAAGAGCCACCACTTTGGGATCGTTACAGTGGCTGTTTTGAGAAAAAAAGCCATTCTTTTTTAAGTCTTTAAGTTGAGTCTTAATGACATGATAAAGGACGACAATTTGTCCATAATTGAATGTACTCTGACCTGAACAAAAGAATCTTAACTTCAAAGAGTAGAACATACAATTCGAAACCAACACACATTAAACACTTGAAGCAACCAATTATTTTTCCTTCATTGTCTTCCACTTCACTAAAATGAAATGAGACCCCAGGTTAGTGCAAACGTGCTTGTTGTTTATTGGTTCAAGTTCTCTCTCAGGTTGAAATCAATATAATTCCTAGGGTTGAAAGGGGGATTAAAAAGGTATGCTAGAGAAAAATGGCAGAGGCACAGGCTCTATAGGTTTAAAGGATTTCTCACTGTTTGGTTGGACTATTTTCAACTCCCTGATATCTTGTCTTCACTGGTCAGTGGTGCAGGTATATGATGTTAGTCAGGATGGAAGCTACAGGAATCAAGATGAATATCTTAGCTTCTGCACCGGCTGTGTGTCACAAATTTCAGGGAGTTTCTCGCAGTTCTCTAAAGCTTCCCTTTTTTTTACGCTGACTTTTAGTGTAATATTGTGTCAGTAAAAGCAATATAACATGTTGTGGCGGAGCAATAATACAAATACAACATATGATCCTATGCTGTCGGTCCTGAACATGATCAAGCCTTCAGGCGATTTTTACCCCAAGAGTCTACGCAATACCTTTTTTGTGGTTAGACCTTAAGCTAATTAAACATTTTTTATCCTATTATGAGCATGAAATGTAACCGGCATTTAATCTACACCGAACAAGAACAACAATCCAACTGACGAGAGACGAAGACCAATTGAATGCATACAGAGGGAAAGACACTGAAGAAGACAAATGTTTCCTGAATAGATGGATGGAGATGTAACATTCCATTACATGCCCTTCACATACTAGACACAAAAACAGTTTCCTCCCACAGGACGTCTCCCTTATGAACAATTAACCGGTGATACTGCACCTCCGTTTGCACTGTGTCCCAATATCACTGCTGCTGTACCTGTCTTCAGTTATGTGCATGTACATATTGTATATACATATATATGTACATGCATACAAAAAATATATTAGACATCCACCAGAACTCAGATATATCTCATCCTTTTTGTTTTCATGAAAGACCGTAAGGTAGCGGGCCAACACATGCATTTAGCCACTCTAAATACTCGGTTCGCGGTTCCATTCACTTCTGACATAGAGTTTTTTTAACCTGACTTCAAATAATAAATGATGTAAGCCAATACACAAAACAAATTTCCGACATGCCCCCTCCCCCGTGTATGGACAGATCATATATGGCGCCCCTGTGGTTCTTCTAATGCCGAGAAAACTTGTCTTGCAATCTATAACTAAACATGTCATTACCGGCCGTAACTAACAACACAATGAAGAATAATCCATGAATTGACTGAATCAGTCATGTAATGTGTACAATGTGCACAATATTTCTACTTACACACGTCCAAAGTAAGACAAATATTCATGATTGAACACATGATTTAACATATGGCAACTGTAGTAATTAAAACAATGTACTATTTGGGTTTTCAATGCATTTGGAGGATGCTCAATCAATAATCATTGTGTTTGTTTGTGAAATGATGGAATGAGGAAATAAGATCCGTAACCATATCATCTTGTTGTCATTTTTAATGGTCACTTGGAAATGCAGTGAAATATATCACTTGCACAAAAGCTGTTGAGGTTTGCACAGCCTGATTGTTGCTGAAATAACTGACTCGTGACTCAGGGGCTTGGTTCATAAAGACAATCATTTGAACTGTATTCTCTGACGACGGAGAGGTCGATGTCGTTAAAGGGCTGCAATATACATGCATGAGATCGGATTGAAATTAGTCAAACCGTTGGTTGGACTCCAGGTGAGGTTTGAGTTGCCCGGCAACAGAGCGTTAAAGTATTTCAGGCAGGCAGGGAAGATTTGCGATGGTCCTGTAGGAGTTGATGATGTCAGGATCACGACCAGGCTTGGCAGCGCAATAAAAGCCTCTTTGGGATTTTTTTTAACACTTCATGTTCAAGCAGGATTTTACTACACCAGCGTTTACAAAGGAAAGCCATCATCCTGTGTGCTGTATTAAGCTGAGGGATTTGATGGTCGGTAAACTTCATTAAGGCGTCGCTGTTGTTGTTGTTTACTCTCCACTACACCCCCTCTTTTAGAAGAAAGTTCCCTAACAACTCCATCTTTTGTCCGACCGCACTGCAGCTGCTCTTCCCTGTGCACGCTGAACACATAGAGACATTCAGGCCTCCGTGGGTCATTGAAACAAATCGGCTCCAGCGTCAATGTTATAGGCAAGAGTATAGCAAACACCCACAAACGCTGCGTTCTGTCCTGTCTGTTATGTTATAGAAACGAATAGAGAGGCCACCTGTATATAGGTAGAGTATATTATAATATGTCATTGCAGTAGTCTGTTAAGGTGCTTCTTCTCCAGTGCTTTGCAACCTTGCACACATCGCACGTGGGTTTGAACTATTTCAAACTTATAAATGCTATTTCTGTGCATTTTTGTCATAACATGGTTACACACACTGGTAACCCGGCAGGAGGGACACAGCACTGCGGAGCATGACGCACCGTTTTGTTTGATGCCCCGCTTCTATTTATTCACGTTGCTCACTTCAAAAGCGGCCCAATTGATGAGCAACTGTTGATTCGGGAAGTTGAAACGAGGAGTCATCTGTACGATACCACCTCGTTTCACAACAGAACCTGCGGTGGCAGCGAGGTTGCCTGAGAGCTGAAAGTTTCCCTCTGGCTGTTGGCTCCATTATATGTGAAATTGACCGAATATCACAATGTAAAGGGTTCCCATTTTAAAAAGTACAAATGTCAAGTATCACCGTTACTCTTACGTCTCCACTCTGATCTCAAACACAGCTGATATGCACTTGGTTTGTTTCCATGACATAATCAATTAGTAACATGGTATATCCGAGGCAGTCTCTTGGGCCATCATTACAGTTGTCGTTGTTATAATTATTGCCGTTCAGCTTCACATAACTTTTACATTTTTATGATCAATCACTAAAAGTGCCATTGTGGGATTCGAGTCAGTGAGTGTAAGGAGCTGCGGTTAAACGCTTTTTTCCCCCACAATCGAATAATCCTTTTTATATGAAACCGGCGCTCCTCGAGAAACAGCACAACCTGAAAATGTGCCAATCATCTATAACTAAGAAAACAATGGATTGGGTTGTTTTGTTAATAAAAAAACTGCGGTGGCGGTTCAACCTCTCCCAAGCAAGAAACTCCCAAGCAAGCAAGAAACTTGCTTGGGAGAGGATTTTTTTAAACTTTTATTCCTTTATTTTTTTAAATATATAGCCTTATATACTAACCTATAGCATTATATTTTATTTTATGTTATTTTATTCCTCTTGCATGTCTTATCTGTCTTGTTGTTCATTGTCTAAGGCTGCTATGCACCAATCGCCAAGTGAAATTCCTTGTATGTCTGACATATTTTGGTAATAAATGTTTCCTGATTCCTGATCCTGAAGAGCCGACCACATAATAAATGGCCCAAATACATGCATTTAATCAAGAATGGCTGGTCTAATTGACAATTATTGCAAAGAGAGAGAAATAAAAGAAATTGATGGTAACCAATTTGATCTGGAGACCAAAATAAGCTTTTGCAACCTAACATGAAAACACACACCTCTGAGCCAACGTTCTGCTGGCTATTAAGTTAAGTTAGTTGGATGCCCGATATAATGATGGACTGGATAGTGTTGTGTACGTCCAGGATGAGTCATACAAACTATTACAGTAGTTTAGAAAGACAAACGAGAGAAATATAAATGCTGTTTTCCATATATATTTGACCTTTAAACAACAAAACGAGTTGACACAGGATAAGAACTTAAATCTTTCATTTTACTGTCAGTAAATTCAGATTTTTTACTAAACTCTTATACACATTTAAATCATTTTTAAAGGTGGTATAAGGTTGTATTTTCTGCAGTCTGGCAAAGCGTAACTAGAGCTCTTTCTCCTCCTTCTCACAGCGACTCAGTCATGTTTCCACTTTAACATTGAAGTCTCTACCTAAACGGGAGAAGAAGTCTTCTATGTTAGGAATTCTATGAAATATGAAAAAAATATATAAATATCCCATTCGTCTTTGAGCTGAACGAGTTCTCATTCAAATTCTCTGCTCAAAACTTGACATTCCCCGCTGTGCACTTGTGCCCTATTACAAGTCCCCGTTTAGCCCAGCAGGAGAGAACATTCCCGTGAATAAAATTTTTTCATGAAAGAAAACGTTGATAGAAGAATGACAAATAAAGCAGCCTCTTATCTGAGGGCCCAACGTCTGTCGATGGAACAGATGCTTTTAAAACGAAACACAGCACCAGCTGTGACCTCTCTTTAAATAGACTAGACCACCCAACACACCTATTCCTGTAATCCTGCAGACTTACAAGCACAACATTCTGACATGAGTCCTATTTTTACTTCTTCATATCAGGTCATTTTGAACACAAACATTTTAACATATTTTACTACAGTCACATCCTGTATGTTCCGCGTGCTTTGGCAAAAAATAACCAACATGATGTATGCAAAAAAAAGAAAGAAACTCAAGCATCGTAATGTTAAATAAAGTAAAAATCTCTACATCAAATGATGAAAAGCATTTGTTTGAACCGAAACGTCAGCCATATTTGTTGTATCCAGTTACAGTTGAGTTACTTCCTGTAGTGTGAAAGGCTTGTCTGCATCTTTTTTATTTTAAAACTCATTTTATACATACTACCATGTGTTTTTACAAACAATGCAGCTCAAAATATCTCGTTCATAAACTGCTCAATTTAAACCTTTTTAAAGTAATGCAGTATATATATTATTCGCTCGGTTCAGCCGCCTAATAACACGCAACACTGTGTAACGCCAAAAAAAAAGTGTTGAGCTGAAAATTGAACCTGCAAATGTCTCATTATTATTTGTTCCCTATACCCACCACACCCATTAGACCTGCTTCACCATATTGAGGAGCCAAACACAAAGGCAAAGGTTATATTTTAAGAAAATTGGTCCAATGGGGAATAGAAGAACAGCAGCATCTCAGACTCACCAATGTACAGGTTCCACTCCGGATCCAGATCAGCTTGATTGGCCAGGCAGCCCTTCACAACATTCAGGCAGTAGTTCCTACAGGATTTGAGGGCCGGCATGCCCTGACAAAAGGGGCAGTACAGCATCTTGGTCAGGGCCCGGATGCATGCCGGGGTGCTGCTCACCTGCAAGAACACAAGAGCGTGACGGCGCAACTTGAAAAATGAGTCATCCAAAAGATACAAATGATCAGGACACAATTGCAGTTTGTTATTTATTTTTAAAAAAGGTTCAAGATTCATTTTAGTGTTGAAATTTAGAAACACCACGAGAGGTACGAGAGAGATGTTTTGCTGACCGAAGGCTTTTGAGCTCTACTGAGCCCCGTCGATGACTGTGTGTGTGATCATTAGCCTGCATCTCTATGCTGTCAAGCATTCTGCATCGCAGCTATTCATCCTTCCTCCTCTTCATGTACAAAGATGAGATGCATTGTGACGGGTGGAGTTGGAAGAGGGCGGTGAGGAGTCATCACACAAAGCAGGCATTACAAAGCCCCACAACAACAAATGCCACAGACGAGGTGAGGATGCAATTCACTGACACAATATGTCTTGTTTGTTTTCAAAGATTATCACTGCGATGACATTCTATAATTCATCGCTATCATCATAATATGTTAGAGGGTGGAATTTTAAATATTTGAACTAATGAGCCACAATTGAATTAAACAAATATTTGCAGGGAGCGGAAACTAGCAGCATAATGAGTCCGTTCAGCCATGTGTTGTGGCACTAATTGAGTGTTTGAATGTGTTTAATAGAATGTTGATGTTAGTCGCTCCCCCCACACACACACAGACACACACACACTCACTCACTGATGCTTTTCAAATGTTTTCCTTGATGGATATTCATTCCAGGCAGATTGATTACCATCACACAGATCTGGATACTCTTGTCTTTATAACCATTTTTTTAAACTCTATGACAGCAAACATAACCGTGACTGCATGACCTAGTAAAGATGTTGGACTTTGCTGCATTGAACACTGTTATTCTTACCAGCGGAGCCCAGTGAAGATGTTTGGAATGGAAGCTGCTGTCTCGGCTGTTGGACTTTCTTTGTTCCATAAAGCCCCACGAAGCATCTTATTCAACATCTTTCGGGCTGAAAACCCACTTTTTAGGGCTGCAAAACTCGGACATTCTTTTGCAAGGCCTCATTTTCTGCCTGTCTTGTGTTTGAGACTCTTTTATTGTAGTCCTTTCTGTTTTTTTTCTTTTTAAAGGGGAGCTTCAAATTGAAAAATACTTTTACAGACAAATACACTCATTGTAAATCAGCTTTTTCAAAAGCTTCTGCTAAAAGGAATGTAATGTAAAGACCCTGAAGAGGACAAACAACTTATTTTTTTCTTTGCCTAATTGGTATCCCAGATGAAAACTCAATATATCCGCATTGTTGCTGCAGTATGAACAATGTTATTTTATCTGTATGATGATGCAAGGCTTCCATTCCTGTTAATTGCGTTTAAAGCAGACAGACTTTCCTCTAAGAGCAGAGAAAAAAAGATGCTCAGGTGTAGAATAGCCTTATACTAGAAATCTAGAGAGAGAAATCTCAGTCGACTAAGACCTAAAGGACACCAATTACATCCTATCAAAAATATGAACTCGCCATGAATACATAGTGCAATGTTTGTGTCACCTTCCAAACATATTTAGTTTTACGTTCTTCCAATGAATAATAGCGAACACTAGTTACAATAGAAGTGAACATGTAAATTAAATTACATGTAAACTTAAATTAAGTGACAGATAGACTTAAGGATTCCTCTTGTGGAAATGCAAAGACGTTTATTTTTACAAAGTCGATGCAGCATGAACCAGACTTGTCAGCACGACATGTGTGTACATTTGTTTCTGTCAAATCCACTGTCCATCTTACTACTGTTCACTTTACTGGGCTGTTAGTCAGAGTATTTAGATTCTCAATGACAAGGACGGAAAGCCATATGGTTTTAATCACAGCAGATGAACAGAAGCAGATGTGCTCTTCGGTTAATGATCTGAGATAAGCATGAGAATCGTTTGTCATATACAGACTACAAATCCAAGTTTTCTGCTCCCTCAAAGCTGCTTTTTTTCTGATTTGTCTCTGAAGCTGTGAAAAGCAATCAAGTCCTGCATCGTCGACTTTAATTCAATATATATCCCAGCAGCAATAAGCATTGATGTCACATCTCAGGGACGCCGTGCAACAGACACCTCAAGCAGGGTGTCCCATTCCATTATGCTCACACCCAATCTGTCATGATACGTTTATACCCCTGGGATCAAAGGGCTGTAGTCCCAGACACATGGCCTTGATCTCAGGTCCTACTCAAATGTCAAGAGGTAAAGCCGGGACACGCTGGCTCGTGAGGGGAGAGCAAAGCATAAAAACGCACGCCAACAACACATCCTCTGTGGCTGCTTCTTAATGAGCCTCTCCGCTGGTGAGAGGGGGCAATAAACATACTGAAGGGAACATGCTCAAGTTCCATGAGGGCACCATATTGGGGCTACCAGAAAACAGGTTTGGGATTTCTCAGATAACAGCAGGGTGTTTTTCTCCGTCTCTGACCATTGACCGAAGACGCCATCTAGAAACGGTACCAACGTTAATAAATCCAAACATTATCCTCTTGATTTTCCTTTAGCCTTACTTTGTACATAGATGGAAACTACATAAACCATAGCTATTATATATAAAGACTCGTCCGCATTGCCAGCCAACAGAGTCGAACCTCCGCACATGGCGGCCATCTTGGGAGGGGGGGCTCGCTCATCCATACCATTGTGTTGGTAGTGATACATGTACTTTAAATAGTAATAACTTGCTTAATTTTCAACCGATTTTTAAACGGTTTGGTTTGTTATAAACGTCAGAGATGTAGGGACGTTTGCATGCATATGAATAATTATGTTATGTTCGAAAAAATATTATAATGTTCTAAAATAGGTCCAAGATTATCCTTCAAGAAATGCTGCATGTTGAAATCCCCACCCTGTACAGGGATATATTTATGACCCTGCATACTTATGAATAATTATGATTATAGCCATGGGTTTTCATACAAAAATGATATTAGACAGAACATTATTCATAAGTATGAAGTGTCATAAATACATCTCTGACGTTTATAACAAACCAAAGCGTTTAAAAATCGGTTGAAAATTGAGCAAGCGAGCTCCCCCCTACCAAGATGGCCTCCATGTGCAGACGTTCTATACTCTGCCTTTATATATAATATCTATGACATAAACCCCCAGAGCACAACAGATGCAGCATTAAGCTCACATTGCATCAGAATACTGAGGCTAGATCATGATTCATGGCTTCTGTATACTGGGGGAACAGATTTTAGGAAACAAGCAATACAAGGAGATGGCAAATTATTTATTTTCTCTTCTCCTTCATTGTCGGCGCATTTCTACTGAGCAATACACATACTGACGTCCGTCAACACCGTTTTCAAGAAAGCATCTAGAAACAAGGTACCTCGATCCTCGAGTCTCAAGCTTCCTGAAGACTTGTACCAAGAAAGCACAAATTGCTCCGAAAAGTATCCGGTAGGGACTCGTTTGCAACGGAAATACCAGAGGGAAGTGTGCCCTTGCAGCAGAAAAGCCAAACATAACCGTGGGAAAATCTGTGTGATACAGGATGTCAGTGCAATTAAAAAGAAAACAAGGTTTTGTTTAGGGTCGGAAAAGAAGTCAGCGGTTGCAATAAAGTGGAGAGAGCACTGTTACCTTAGACACTCGCTGGGCAACCTCCCGGCCAACAGAGAGACCTTGGACGAACGTGCGCGCGGCGATGAACGCGCGGGTAACCTGAGCCTTCAGCTTCCTGGGCACGTCTCCAAAGGGCTTGAGCTGGTCAGTGTACTTACTGATACACTCCAGATAGTCCTCAGTGATGACGTACTGGGAGTTGAGCAGCGTGAACATGCGCTCCAGTAGCCGCGACCAAAAGTCATTAAGCATTTCCTCCAGGTTGACGTTCCCTCCCATGTAGTAGCGCTTCAGCTCTGCAAACAGGTTCTCAAAGACCTCGGAGTTCTGCATGTAAGGCTTGCCGTACGTCCTCACGAACATCTCGTTCAGGGACCGCTGGGTGTTCTCCAGTAGCTCCAGGAAGAATTCTGGGTAAAGGACAAAAAAGGAATTCATTTTCTTTCACGTGTGAATGTGTTGGTAAAGATGTTAGAGTACACGGCATACGTTGATAAGATACTTATCAATGTGTGAGCCGTGTCTGATTGCAAGATGGAACACAGATTCAAAAGGATGTGTACTTGATTGCCATGCCGACACCAAATATACCAGCAACCAGAAAATACCAAATAGCATTCTATTTAGTAATTTCCTCTTCGATTCTTGATTTAATTTCGAAGAGACTTCACAGCTTTGTTGGTTTTTATCTCGAGTTCACCATTTTCAACATCAGTGAGAGTCTCGTATATATTTCTGGAAAGCAATATGTGTTTTGTTTGCGGTGCAAGAGGTTTGTTTTGTGTGAACAGAAGCTGTGAACCCAAAATACATTTGTGTACCATGATGGAAGCGCTGTATATTGCAGAATGACTTCCTGTACACTGTTTCGCAATGCTACTCCATATGGCGGAAGCACAAGGCTTGCTGGCTGATGATTATCCTCATTATGGATTTGATTACGATTCCACGATTGGCCTGTTTTTGTTTGCAGCATCTCCATTTGCCTTTATAGACACCGCTTACTTTTTGCCTCATGACCTGTATGACTCACCGCAAACTGGGATGAGATGATAATATTCCTTACCACCTGGTATTCATAATGATGGTCCTCGCTTTCAAGGGCCAGGATTGAAATGTAAATAGCCTTCAAGCCTCCACATATTTTACTGCTAAGTGAAATAGTTCATGACAGAGGAGACTCAACTCCCATAAAAGGTGGTGGAGGTTACAGATTATTAATATTTTAACTGTACAGTTCATTGTCTATTATAGAGCAACAACCCACATAAGTGTCAAAGCAGGATTCCTTCTAGATGTTTGGTCATTTGGAAAAGAGTGGAAACCTGTAAGTGATGTTGACAAATGATCACCTCATGAAGTATGTGACAAACTTCTAGCAAAACAGTCGCATCTTTACACTCATCTACCACCCAGAAAAGGATCTCTCTGGGTGTGTTTCTGGAAAATAAATTGGGTCCAATATTGCTTCTTGTTTCGATTTTGTTTGGGTCTCTGAAAACTCCTCAAGGAAACACAGTGTTGAATACTGACCAGCCAGTTGGAATCTGTTAAATCTGCTGATTGGTTCTGAGAAACTAGTGCACAGCGGGTTTATCTGAGATTTTCTTTTCATTTTAAAGAGCACCTGCTGCATCTAGAACAGGGGGGTTGAGAGAAGAGAGACTAAAATAAAACAGCAAAATTGGCGCCTGCAAAACCAAAACAATGAGCCAAAAAAACGTTTGTATCTACTACTGCTCCTTAATAAAGCAGAACAATTTATCAGATTCCACAATGAATTGATGGAATACAATTGTTTCAATTCTCTATTTCTGAAATAATTGATAGCTGCAGCCAAAGAAAAACATGTATTATTCTTACACAGAATATGTAGCCGGCATAGTTCTGGATTGAACGCATCACAAACTGTATACTAATGGATTTAAAGTGGTCGTTAGCGCTCAGCAATGTAGGAAAAGAGAAAAAAATCAAAACACTGCAAAAACACAATGGAATGAATCTCCACAATACTACTTTGAATCACATCTGGTTAGCCACCATCAAAGGCTCAGAGAAAATGTAGCAAAAAGAAGCAGAAAAGTAAATTGTGAAAATTAAGCCTCATTTGCAAGACAGCAGCACGCACAGTTATTTCATAATGTGCACCCGATTGTGACGAATGTATTTATAGCTGCAAGCAGCATCTGCTATAACTCACTTGATGTTAGCTCGGAGGGTAAATGTCATATTTAAATGCTATATTCCAGTTCTTTATTCCTTCTAAAACAGCCTCTGATTCATTTCATGCCGACTGATCTATTCCGAGTGTGAGTGTTAATTGTAGGCTGTTCTAAGCATTTTAAGGAGATCTGATTAAATCAGCTTTACCTTCACACAGATCATGATATGAGGGTAACAAATAACTTTCAGCAACACTCACAGTGCGAAAGACATGTGATGTTGAAAAAGTAGATCTAAATACTATAATAGATGAAAAACTACAGTGAGCAGTTATTTAAATAGATAAAGCTCCAAGCTTGATCTGTGCTCGTTGTTTGTAACAAATATAGTTAGTTGTGTTGAACAATCTGTATGTTAAATAATTAAAAATGAAAAAAGTGTGAAATGAAGAAAAAAAATGTTATTGCAGTCAGATGATGACTGATTCCGACATCCCAGCGGTCCCTTTCTTTCACACTCCACACGTCACTTTCTGTTCGCTGGTGCACTTTATTTTTAATTTTCAACTTTTAAATATTTGTAACTTTTAACTTTTATTCTCTTTATTTTTAAACTAACCCATACCATTATATATATATATATTTGCACTGTTGTCTTGTCGTCCATTGTCGTACTGTGCGCTGTTATGTCTGACACATTATGGCAATAAATGTTTCCAGATTCCTGATTCTAAGCTCTGTTTTAGATTGATTACATAATTATATTTCAAGTTAATATACTAAGTTGAAAAAAAGACAACTTAATCAAAGTGTATGAAGGCATAACACAGTAAAACATTTTGGTGAAATGTCAAAAACCAAAGTTATGTCCTCAAGAGCTGCAAGCAGAGGATAATGACGCTGAATTGCTGGAAAGGGGAGATTCTAACCCTCCCGACATGTAGAGAGTTCATTACCTTTGGCTGATAAAGCTCAGTGTGGCTCACTGAGCCCACGTCACCGTGCAGGGTCCCACAGATCCATTCTCCCTGTGACAAAGGCCACGTCTGCTGCAGTGCATCCATTACTGCTTGCTCTCACAGAAAGCTGATGCATTTCCCCCTTGATGTCAACAGTGTCAGTGATGTCAGCGATGTCATTAGGAGTCTCAATCTCAGCAATCTTGAAACAGAGTGTGACTATTTCATATTTTTGAGCTAGATGACGGCGAAGAGGTCCGCGTTCAAGAGAAAACCTCAGTCTTAAGAGACAATAGAAACTGTGGAATGTATTACACACGGAAGTAGCCGTGGATGGGATGACATCGAGGACCTTCGTGCTAAGTGTACTTGTAGAATAAATTACTACAAAGTCTCTTGAACTGGGATCAGCCGTAACTTTGCAGGATGAAAAGTTGGGGTTTTTTCACGAGAACTCACTTTTCTTCAGATGAGAAATCACAATCTAAGAACTCAAAAAACTTGAATTACCGCCTAAGATTTGCATCTGTCAACCAGTAAAGCGGTTTGCGTCAAAAAGGTTGAAAAAAGTGTGTATGTTTGCACCATATTCAATTTTATTCTTAAGAAAATAAGAGTCAATAAGAGGTTGTTCTGTGTGTTATCTCCTGTGCAAATATATATTAAAGTAAAATCTAAGAAAGGTTCAATAATTTGTTCCATTCCTGATTGGGGAACATTATCAAAACTATCTGTAATCTGTCTGTGAACCTACTGGGAGTGAACTGGCAAAACTGACTTGTTCGGCGGCTACGCAGCAACAAAATGTGCCTTCTCCACAGGCCTGTGGACATTCAAAGAGGGAGAAGAACTCTCCCTCTGTGATTATCAACACTGAAGTGTACGTGTCAGCCGGTTGTAGAATATGGATTTGGTCTGACAAGAGGCACCATAGAGCTGCTCTACGTGCGATGCTTCAGTAGATAACGGAACCTCCCCATTTGCACGTTTTAATCCTTGAAGCTTATTGTGAGTCACACAGTGGCAGTAAAAAGCAGAGAATTCCAATGTAAACCTCGCACTGCTAAACAGTTGTATACAAGATAGCTAATATATATTGTTTGAAAGTTAACATATCCAAAGGTTTATGTTGTAGAAGAGCTCTTGAATACATTTGATAGAGTGCGGTTCCACGAGTGAAATTGTATGTATTTCCATAAAACGTTGCAGTTTGTCCGTCAGTAATCCTACGCAGAGTGAATACTAAAAACCCAGTAAGGTACAGAGGTGCCGTGGCATTTATACCTGAATCCTACCATTCGAGACTCTGAATGGTCCAAGAGGACCCCCTAACTAAAGGAGGGCCTTGCTGAGCCAGCACGCCCTCTTCATCACTGCCCAGATTCGCATTCCTCCAGTCAAACACGTCTCCAGCTGGTAGCTGCCCAGCACACTGCGCACCTCTAAACGATTGGCCGCCTTTTAGGAGTAATTTAGGGTTAAGAGTTTTGTTCAAGAGCACATCAAGACAAGGGCTTCGGCGGGACAAGAGAGAGGACGCGAATATTTGTCGACAGCCGTTGACATGTGACTTGTAAATAGAGCAGATTGTAAAGGCCAATTTTAAAGCAGTGCTTCTGTTCCATTTTGTCCATCGGTACATCGAAAAGAGATCGATTGCGAAGAGTGCACCACATTAACATTCTGTTTGGCTCACAATCGTCATGGTTTTCATGGCCGGCAATTGATTAAACAAGAGCCTACAATAAGTGTTTAACAGGCGTGTGGAATTGGATTCTCTGTGATAGCAATTCATCTCATTCCTCCGGGCAGTTGTTTCCTGCAGTAAGGATATGCATCAATTAGGAAAGAGGCAAAACGTATCCATGCATTTCAATAACTGTGGCTGCGATGGTGCTGTTTCGTTCTTAGATTGACGAGCTTGAAGAGGCCAACACGGGCGGGTTATTGGATATTTCTGTACTTGTGCTGGGAACGATCCTGGCATGGTGGAGACTGTGCCCTCTCACAGTGACACGTAGCCTGTGGTGTCGGGTATGCGTGGGCTGGCCAGCTACTGTCAGCTACAGTAACACTCATCACAAACTCTGCATGGGGAGAGGAGAAGACGTACACCGCCTCTGTGTAGGAGGGACTCCAGGCCCAGGTGCTAAGTAGATGGCAAATAACGTCCAAATGAGCATGCGGCGCTGTCTTGTTTGGGTCTTTAACTAGGTGTTACGACCAAGAATCAAGGCCAGCGTAGTTATCTGGGAAACATCGATTTATGAGGTGAAAGTAACATGAGTTCAGAAAACGCAGAATCTCATAAAACACAAATTATGCTTTTAAAAAATGGACGCATTTATTTCTAGAAAGTACCGGCTGGTGAAATGTCAACTGATTCCTCACGATCGAAACCACACCATCTCAAACCCTCAGTTTCAATTAATGACGCGTAAAAACAAGAGTGGAATCGCGAACCCCCCGCAATCGGCATCTCGGATTTCTCGAGTGGGTGGTGAGCGGGGAACCTCGGCAGACACAAAGTCTCCAGACGGCAGAGGGCTGCAGAGTTGAACTCTGCGTTTGGCGTCTGCTTTTACAGCTGATGAAATTATGGAGAATGGCAGCAAACCCCGGGAGGATCGGGCTTGCCTGGAGTCATGCGTCTAAGTGCAGCTGGACAAACCCCATTTCCTCCTTCACCGGAGTCCTCCGTTCATCGCCCTGACAGGGGCTGATCAAAATAACTCTCATTTATTTATGCACTCTTCCAGGAATCAAAGAGCAGCTACACAAGTGTATACAGTGTTCCTGGAAAAGAAAAACAGACAGATATCACCCACCCACAGATATCATTGAGTTTCTGGACAATGTGCAGTCATCTGAGAGTTGCGTGCAGTAAATTAATGGTATTTGTGTCATGTAACATGTCGGATAGGTTGAAAAAAATGAGCACAGGAATAAAAGTCATTGACTTTTGAGTATTCAATTGCACTATTAATCACTTAAGCAATATTCCGTTTTTGACATTGGATATGTTTAGCTATTTAGCCTGATATGAAAACCTTTGGCTCCTTACTTATGGAAAAAGATGATGAAATATTTTGGTGTTGTTCAATCCAGATATCTGAGGTGATTTTCATGACTACATAATGGATCTTAGCTAATTTTTTATAGTGTTTTATTATCCAACCAGATACGATGTAACTGTGGTATATCGTGGAAAAGTATTACATATGAGTTGGAATCATAAGAGATATATTGCATTGAAAGACAAGCTTCTAAAGAAAAGAAACAACTACCGTAAATTAAAGATGTGCAGGTTGTCCAATACTAACGGACCAGAACCATTACAAATCAAAGATTAATAAGATAGCTGATTTAAAATAGAGTAATCGCAGAAGGATTCTGGATTTGTTAATAACACTTATTTGACACAAACTTATATAGGATATAGGATATATGTTATTTTATTTCCTTTATCTAGTGTAAACTTGATAATAGATGGTAGCTTGTGTATGGGGAGATATTGCCGCTCATTAAGAACAGCGTCCTGCTGAAGCCTCAGTACAGATACAGATACAATAACCTCTTTTAACTGCTGTTTCCTTTGGCTTTTTAAGACATAACTTGTGGTTTCTACATTTATCTTTTAGCAACTAAAGCTTTAGCAACTAAAGCACGCCGTATCCATTACTTTGGAGAGTGCTATAAAGTATGGGTATACTGTGACTGTTTAACTGCCTATTATTTCAGTAAGAATTTGACGGTTACATGGTTGCAGCTTCAAAATTCCTTCATGATAACCACATTATTATTTATTATTATATTTTAACCTTCATCTTTCCAGGGAAGTCCAAAAGAGAGATAGAATCCCTCTCCGAGGGAATCCAGGCCAAGACAGCAGCAGCATAACAGTTTAATCCAAAAGGAGCAGAACAGCAAATAAAATCAACTAATGAATTAGTGGTTTTGTTCAGTCAAAAGATATGTTTTGTCAGTGTACTTTACCTTAATCCAGCATTTGTTCATTCTATTATGCTTTTAAATTAATGTTTTTCAGTAAGTTTTACCAAGACAATGGTTAAAAATGCATGAGGTTGCCTTTTGTGTAATGTGGCCTCAAAAACACAACCAACGTTCTATTAATGCATTCCGTATTAATAAGAAAATCCAAGTTTATCATTCAAACTGACACGTTGTTTGCAGAAAACCAAAACAGAAACAATTCATAATTCAGCATGATACACCCAATCCAACAATTTCAAGAAGATGTATTTGAATACAGATAATTCGTATCCCTATAATCAATAGTTTAATTATTTTCTTCCTTCCAACAAGAAAAAATAAAGGTACTCATAAAGAATATTTTTGTGTTTAGTTTAGTAATAGTCTCAATTTTTATGATATTTTATGAACAACATTAGAAGCAGAATGTTTGAGTTCTACCTCAAGAGTGTAAAACAATATAACGTGTGATCTATATCAGCGTTTATTACATATGCTATTTATAATATACAATTTATAATATAAATATTGCATCTCAAATGTGTTGTCTCTCTCATCACACTTAATATACATTTAGAAAATATTAATCCCATATTCTTTTGTTTTCTCTAAAGAAACCCATGGCAGTTTTCCCTGCCATCCACAGTCGTCTATAAAATGTTTCTGAGTAATAACTCTAATTAAAAGGTTTTTATGCTGCATTCACTGCCAACAATACCGACAAGGGGACTTTGCTTGACAATCTTCGTCTCCACGACCCTTCATCATTGTCAACTGTGACACCCTTCTGCTTCCCGCAGTGAATCATGTTGTGAGCCAGAGGGTTCATTGTTTCTCATTACACGTTGCCAACTCTATACAGGGGTACCGAGAGGTATAAGAGACATAGTGAGTCTTTTTTTACTAATAAATACATTCCCTCCCATGTGCGGTGGTCAGGACTGTCACCATAGGGCTATAAGACTTGGATAGAGCAAAGGTGCACCGAAAAGCCGTAGAAATGCAGAGTTTTTCGTCCGTCTGCTGTGGAAGAGGCAATGTTCTCTAATCCAACAAGATGCTACTCCACTTCAAAGCACATAACAAGATTTTAACAGCCTGTCTCTAATAGACGGAGGACAGCTATACAACTGCAAACGGGGACCCATTTCAAATTAACACATAGAGTATGAATCCTATAATTTTCCCTCTTGCTGCATTTTGTTTTAATGTGGCGAGCCATTCAAATTGTTCAAAATAAAAAACAACATGATGAATGAATCAGCATTAAGCATTAAGCATTAAGCCAAAATAGACTTACCATCAAATCGTTCATGTCTGGAAACAAAAGTGCTTCTTAATTCATGACTCATTTCATCAACAAGATTCTCAAAGTCCTGTTTGCTTTGTTGGCCAAATTTGTCCTCCATTTCCTGGGTGCAACATGTGCTTCCCTGAGGACACACTCGGAGATGTTCACCTGAAAGAGAGAGAAAGAAAAGCGTTTTCGTATCCATACCATTAGTGACATACACAGTCTCCTGGATTGTTTGTTTAACTTGCATTCTGGCATCTGCATAAAATGTGTGATTTCCATCCAAAAAAGTACTCATTTAAAAATACGTGGGCAACTAAAATCCTGAGCCTCACCTCAGCAATTTGGGTGCTTAAAATTACTCAATGATTCAGTAAAACTTTTACAGCGAAAGTTCTCATTTTGGACACAATTATTTGAGCTGCAAACAGTAATTAACTTTAATGTTCTCCCATCCAGCTTTCTATGTTAAGGGGAAAGCATGCGGGATCGTGGTTCCCAGAATCCCACCATCACATCTTAATTAGCAGCATGTGCATGCAAATTGACGGTTCGTGTTTCCTTATCGCCACTCAGTCATTCTAGTGTCTGGATCTTCTCTATTTTTAACACTAGTTTCACAATGTTTTTAAATTGGATGTCAGCTCACTTGACGATAAAGTTAAGTTAAAGTAAAGTCAGTTAATGTTGTTTCTTAAATATGTGCCATGCAATCATAACAAGTTAGTTGAATGTAATCCAGCAACATGTTGCTGGAGACACATTATTATGATTGACAGATTATGTAAAAGCATTCCTGTTTTCTTGATGTTGGTATTGTTACCTCAGACTACCAGGCTTCTCAAATGCAAATTCACACATAGCGTCTGCCAAATGTTGTGGCCCTTGAGGCTGTGATTTATCGGCAATCATTTTATCATGTGAAAGGTTGCTGTCTAGATGATTTAGATAACTAGACAACACAAATGTAGGGGTAGATGTGCCTAAGACACAAACCAATGAATTATACTCTCTCCTAATGCACATAACCCTTGGCTTTCTTTCTCAGAATAGTTGCTCACAAATTACTGGCATTTAAGCGACATCAAACCCTTGTCAGCGATTGATTTTTTTTAAAATGTGCATTTGGAGTCTAAGTTAAAATGAACAAAATAAATGCTAATACAAGAAATGGACAGGGTAAAAAAAATGGCTTGTGACTTGTAGGATTTAAAATGCTTCTAAGCAGATTGTGAACATAGTGTTTCTCATTTGGTTTGACATTAAGAGGTAATGTTGCCACGGGCTGATGCAAAATTCATTGGGGAGAACCGATAATACATTCCTTTAAAATATTTTCCGGCTTTGCATAATTGATGACATTGGAAAAATACTGATGTGGATCAAAAGTTAATGATCATCTAATTTTCCAAAGAAGCCATTTTAGAAGTGCAGCAGATAAAATAAACTCAATTAGAAACAGCATTTATTTCTCAGATTTCACAGTCTAAAATGTGTCTTAGGAAAGAGACACAAACCTGGTAAAACATAATATAATCACTGTGGAATGTATCTAAATTCAGAAGGAACATATTTGTGTGACACAAATCCATAACACTGATATGAATAAACGTTTCAACTGTTAGAGGATCAGTTGGCCCGTCAACATTTTTGATCAACTACAATCTACAGTGCAGATCCACAAACCCACAATGATTTCAATTTGAAGCTGAACAATGATGCCCCCTTCACACATGTTATAAACCCTATTTCTCTTCCCCACACAGAGCACATTGAAATCACATTTCCCCTCGAAATATGCAAATGCAATGTACATCGTCTCCAATCAGCATGAGCCTCTAATCAGGCAAGCAGCTGTAGGCAGATGGCAGCTGTAAAATTCTCCGTGGATGCATCGGAAGATTGCACAGCAGCAGAACAAGAAATGGATTTCACTTAGTAAGAACCATACTGAGCGAACAAGAGTGTGCGATGTGAGCACGAGGTCGTTTTGCACATTGCTTTCTGCATACGGTGGAACGAGGTAACACCTTAATGATTTGGACTGAACAATTGTGAATTTGTACAAAACGAATCATAGGCATGTCCCTGCATCCAGCGCGGCCACGTTCACAACACGCAGCAACCTTCCTACATAAGAGAGGAAGGGATCAGCTCGTTCCAACAAAATGACTGGAACCAGCTTGAATAACTTCATTCAAAGTAATTCAATTCAATTTCCTGAATAGTAACACAGGACAGAGTGAAATGGCTGCCTGTAGATGCTGCAGCCTTGTGAATACAGATATTCACTGCGGACCGCTGCAGTCTCAACGACTTTGACGGACAAGGATGTGCTGCCGGGTTCTGCACATCAAGAAACACATGTGCAAGCTCAAGATAACATAGATAACATTGTAATAAACCTTTCTATTCAACAGGCAAATAACACAGAATAAACAGAACTGTTGGCGCTTTAGCAACACATCTTGTTCCCCATGGAGCTTAACGGCCGTACAAAAAGGTTTTGGATCAAGCGCGACAGCTGAATACATGAGGCAGAAGTCAACGCTGGTACATTCAATATTTAAAGTTAGTGTTTGGGCAGATTGTGCAGAGGCTGGTAAAGAGAAAGCACTCGTATTACGTGGGCTACTCACTATGTGATATACTGATTTACACCATTAGTGTTGTGTGTGTAATGTATTTTCATTATTATTAAACTCAAATATGTGCTCAAGTGTGACATCATTTTCTATTTTTTCAGTTGTTCCATTAATGGTCAGTGTTGGCAGAGGATGTTGTCAGCATGTCAATAGATAATGTCATATGTTTCATTTCAACGCTTCTGATAAATATGATGTGGGGAAATCAGATAATGTCAAAATAAGGAGACGTTTTTAGGGAATGCATCTCCACAAAAATGCTTTGATCTCTAATAAAAAGGGTGTGGGGGGGGGGGGGGTGGAGGAGGGGGCGCAGCGCAGGAAATGACCCTGGAGCATTCAGATGGCCCTCCCATTACAGATGTTCAGTCATATGAGGCACATAACATTCCAGCGGCGTAACCTTGGCTCAGTTTAGTAAACTGGTGAAGTCTTGGATGGATTGAGGAACTTTGTTAATATCACACCGTATACTGGCGAGTCCCTGGGGCTACACATTTTGAGTGCAGCCTTTTCATCAGATGTGTCAGGCGGAGTGGAGGGGGGGTGTTGTGGGGGGGATTTGCCATGACAGCAAACATACTGTGTGCTCCACAGTCTCAACAGAGCAAAAAGATCACTTAAAAATTCAACTTCGAAATGTGGAGAGCCGGAGCCTTCATGGGACTTTGCCCATCTGCAGAGTGCCGTAACCTTTCTTGCCAAGGTTAAAACAGTACTGCGGCCTCGCAGATAATCTATCTAGTGGAGCAGACCGCACATGAGCGACTGACCAGAGGGGGGTTTAGTTTGAAGAAAAGAAGCAGCAACTTAAAAGTTTGTTGTAGTGGCCTATGGCGATATTATTATTATTTATATTATTTATGTCTAGTTATCTGAATTCATCCTATTAACACGTATTGCCTGCAGCGAAAGCCTGATTGACCTCCATTGTAGTCAAAAAACAATTCAAACGCATGTAAGCCTGACTTTTGCACTGGTGACATGTGATGAACACGGGACACAACATTTTTGGGTAAATCCCAAAGCACAATTTATGAGGCTCGAAATTTGAGATGCATGAACGCATGCATTCAACCAGATGGAATATCCTGTGAAACTCCATGAACAATAGCAACTAAGTGAAGTGTCTTGGCAGCCAGCTGTGGCACCCGTGGTTAAATCCTGGGGCTAACAACACACCGTCTGCAGATGACTTGAAGATTAGAGATGAAAACGTTGTTCTAACCGGAGCCCTTTGTCAATCAAACATATTGATACCAACACTGCCCACCTGAGCCTGGTAACCCTTTAAGTTCCCCCCTCACCATTGTTTTGCTTTTGTTCTTATATGCAGGGCTGAACTGCTGAGAAACGGGATGGAAATAAAGTCTGATGTGCTGACGCATTAAGGAGACTTTTTAGGTCTTAGGTGGGAAGGTATTCTAGTTATTATTTGTGGGGTGTTCATTTATAATTTCTGTGCATTTCTTTAATCCTCCCACTCATTTTCATATTCTTCCTGCAGTCAATGTTCTTACCGAAGCTTCTTTAATTGCAGCTTTTAAAGTCGTCTCCCAGCTTGCTTCTCTTCAGAAAAAGTAATTTCTAGTTTGAAACATCGTTTAGGTGCAACATTTCTGGTCGACTGGATGAGTACTAGTACCCTATACTAGTACTGAGTACCCTGTCTATTGCCCGAAGTTGGCTGGGATGGACTCCAGCCCCCCCGCGACCCTGTGTGCAGGATAAGCGGTTTGACGATGGATGGATGGATGGATGGATGGATGAATACTTTCATATTTCTATCACCTCTAAATAATCAATTGTACATAATGTAACAGAAAGGAGCCCTTCCTGTGGTATAATGTCCTGACCTGTCATTAATCGGTAAACCCAGTATATGTCTCAGCAGAGTACTACTTTAAAGTCACACTTACTGTTGTCTGCTGTCGGAGACAATGTACACATGTTGCCGGTTCAGCGCTTTGGGAAAATTGATTTAAAAAAAAGTTGCTGCTGTATTTTTTGGAGCTGGGGAGTTTGCAATGCCCTCAAGTCAGAATACCGAAATTATTGGCTGAGGAAAGCAGCTTTAGGCCGAGGTGAATCATTAAACAGCTCGTTGGGATTCATAATTTGTCAAGATAATGCTTTTCTCTATATTTCCTTCACCCACCATGAAATACAGGGCCAGTATTTTTTTATAGGGGCAAAGAGCTTTGGATACCTTTAAAAATTTCAAAATATCTTTGCTATGAGTTAACCACATCTGTAAGATTAAATATGCTCCTAAAAGGTCCCATTTTCCAACCAAAAGATAGAAGGATCTGAGGGTGACCCATGACAGCTGCAAACCGTTTGTGGAAACAGTTTAAGACCCAACGTGTTCTTAAAGTAAATGTCAAAGCGCAGCTTTGGGACAGCTGGATTTTTCCCTCACCAGATCTGCGCTCACCGCACAAGTCTTGTGCATGTGTGGTTTTTGTTTGTATTTTGCTGGTATGCTACCAGAGGGATTTCCTCCTGAAAGTGTCCGTAATCTGGAGTAAGTCATACTTTAGTAGCTCAGAGGGAATTGAATCAAAGCTGACCTTTGGCAAGGGCTGTATGGGTGAAACGAGGAGACCTTTCTCAGCCCAACTTCTGGGCATCGACCCATTCCTTGTGCTTTATTTGTCCAGGATAAACAGTAAGATGGAGACCTGTTAGACTGTTGTTCTTACCTAAATGACCTGAAACATAAAGGAAAATCCAAAATAAATCCAAAACAAAAAGAAGGTGGTTACCTGAAAGTTACCAGCCCTTCAGGGGGGAAAGATATTGGCATTTTGTGAACAACCAACTCATAAAGGCTGGCAATAGTTGGAGCCTGTCTCTCATGGGGAGGGAGGGGCCAGGCAATCAGTAGAAATAAGAGGGAAAAAGGAGGCCGACCAGAACAAGTGATCATATACAGCCAAGCCCCCCCACCCCTAACTGAGCATTTCTCACCCCAAGATGGATGAAATAATAGGAAACCAGCCTTAACGTTGTGATGTGGGTCACACAGCGCAGGGGTTAGAGGGGGTGTGCTGGGAAGCACAAGGTTGGTGGTTCGATTCCAGGCTGCCCCATGTTCCATGTCGAAGTGTCCCTGAGCAAGACACCTAACCCCTAATTGCTCCCCAGGCAAAAATGTGAAAAGCGCAAAAAAAAAAATGTGAAAAGCCATGGGTTTAAAGTGTAATGTAAGTCGCTTTGGATAAAAAGCGTCTGCTAAATGACCTGTAATGTAATGTAATGTGATGAAAGATGCGATCTCTTTAAAACATGTCCGATAGTGGCACCTGCCAATAACCTTTCAAATAGTCAGTGACAAATGTTGCACTTCGCAACTGGTCAATGCAGTCCTCCATTGAGGATTGATAACAGCATCTTCTGCTCTGAAGGCTATGCAAAAGCTATTTGGCCCATTAGCCTTATCGGATAGCAGTAATGGAGAGAGCCAGCTAATGCATTCTGGTTCATTGCAAGTTACAAAACCTGCCTGTATGGTTTAAGGACAAGTTTATGTGATTTTAGAACTGCAGCTTTGACTTTAGGAAAATGTACCCATGTCTGCTGAATTAGTGCTTTGTGGGCTTTGCCTGTAAAAACACGCGACAACATCAGAGCTGTAAGCCTTTGAGGCCCTTTTCTTACGTCTTCCACACATTCAAACAACTGGTCAGGGTCCTTTTCTCTTGAAGTTTTCATTATTAACTAATTGCAAAGTACCATATGCACATGGCTTTAGAAAAACTTACATTGTCTGGAATATTCTCCTTTTATTTAAACGTCTATATAAAGACATTTTACACAGTACATCTTTTCTGTCAGGTATGAGTCAGCCTGGGTAATTAAGGGTCCAGCAAAGGTAGGCCAACTTTCAGAAGTCTTCATCGGCGTACCTGGCCAAAGGAACCCACGGCATATGTCCTCTACCATCTGCTCTGTCCCTTAGTTCCCCCCAACAAACTGTTTATAGATTCACACTTCAAGTCACACGCAGATGTATCGAGATCAACATTCTTAAAAATGTTGCTGCTTTGTTGGTGCTCCAGGTGATATGATAATAGTTATCCAAAAATGTTTATTTTTTCAACCTCACCTGGGCGTGTATTTTATAAACTTTTATACATTTTTCCTTTGTCATTAAGAATGTAGATTTTTGGGGATTCATCCACCTTATTTCAGCAAATGTTTGAAAAAAGAACGTACATTTAAGTTTGTTTTTTTCAATTTGATGGAATTTGGCTTTGCTCGTAGGTTTGAAATGGCTCATGTTGTTTTCTCAGGAAAATCCAAGCAAAGTCTGTCAGAGACCAATTCAATTACCTGCATTGCCAGATGAGTAACATATTTGGCCTTCAAACAGTAAATGCTGCACTCATTTCAACTCCTGAAAAGGCTTTTCTGTTACCATAAAGTGCTTTAGGCTTAGGCAATATTTTTCCTTATAAATATCTGGTTGCAAAGTCTACTTTCCAGAGACGTATGCAAGCCCCTGCGAGTCTAGGATTTGTTTAGCCACAAGATTGAATCCATAACACTGACATAACCATTAACCGGCATACACCTTTAAACCCAGTTTAAGGAGAATGCTGTGTGCCTGCAAACTGCACATATGCATGGACAGGCTAAGGGCTTGAGTGAGTGAAATGAATGAACAAATCATTCTGTAAGCTGTAAGCTGTAAACTGTAAGCTGTGTCAAATAAGTAGGTGGATGAAGCTATTTGAATGAATTAGTACGAAAGGTATGAGTCACATCTTGAACGATTGTTAAGACCCTTTAACCATCTCAGGGTATCTGACCTAAAATCTCCCCTTCATTTTAAAAATAAATGAAGTTGTTAACTAGAGGATGCCGCGAATCCCTGTTATATATAACACTAACATCATGTAAATCATGCTAACATCACGTGCTTTCAGAAAGACAATAAACATGATGTACATAGTTTCATGTTTCCATCACTCTATAGCACACAACAGTACCTCAGATAATCAGACATTGGTACGTGAGGATAGAATTTAATGTATATGAACAACCACGTGGATCTATAACGCTCTCTATTCCACACAGACTTTCCTTTAAACTTTTAATAACGTCTCTAGAGGATTTGTGTACCGAATAGCCAAGTTTCTCACTCAAGTTAGACTAACATCAATCCAAATGGAATGGCATTATTCCTATCACATTTTGGGTCATGTCAGAAGTCATAATGAAAGGCATGCTCGTGTTTTAAATAACTGGGGAAATGCCAATACAGATGAGTGCATGTCCTTGGGTGAATGAGGACAGGTTCAAGAGGAAATTAATTCTCACCGTTATAAAACAGTCTAGAATAAAAGCAGCAGAGTACAATGGCACGGTGGTATTCCTCATCCTCAGGAGAGTCAGCGTGAAGGGAAAAATAACGGGAAAAATATTCTGGAACAGTTTTATACTCGTGGCAAATATGTCAGTACCTTCTTTTTTTTTTAATATGTCAAGAAACTTCACTGCGACATGCGTTTTTCAAGGCCGTGTGATGATAAGATAGTGTTGACTTAACTGTCTGGTGTTCACATTGAAATATTTTTGAATGCACGATGAAGGATTCTCTTTGGGGAGGGATATGTAAATGCTTAGCTGGCCTCTCTCACTGTGGCAGAAATATTTTAAGAGGATTTGATAAAGTTGTTGTGGAGGAATGTGTATCAATATAACTTAATCATTTCTAAAAATAAATGGGTCTCACTGTGGCATTTGAACATTGATGCTGCAATTATTACAGTACCTGCCCCTTTGGGTTGAAAGAAGAAAAGTATTCTAGTAAAGGGAAGACGGATCGTAAACGGCATTGGGACCTAAACACATTTTTAGATTAATCATCAATTATAAGATGAATGGAGAATTCTGAGATAACTCATATGTAAAGTTATTCATTTTTTATCACTTTTCCATTGTTGGTCAATTGAAGTAACCGTCTGAATATGTCACCTTGGGCTATGGGAAATTATGATGATCGGGATATGAATTAATGAATAAATGATTAGCTTTAGTATTGCATTGGACAGTACATCTAAAACAAGGCACAACGACTAGATTTCAATATTATTACAACGAGAATTATATCTGGATTTCCCTAACGCCATGTGCAGCACATTTAGCAATGGCAAGCACCACATAATCAGCATTTGTGACACTATGTCCGGCTTTGATATTTATTAAGCAGCATGTAATAAAACGGCCGGTGGAGGCACAAGAAGGCTGGTGTGGGGTATTCGATCCCCGTGGGCAGCGTGCCCAGAAGCCCCTGGGAACGAGACGTGAGAAGGCGAGCCGCTCTCTCCTACGTCAACGTGCTAGGTGGAGCACGGCCGAGGACGGCGGCGCGCTACGAGGAGCAGCTGGTGGCTGTTTGAAGACCTGCACCGATCGGCCTGCTTTAAAGAGTCCAGCGACCGTTAGGCCCTGCCACCTCGCTGCAGCGGCCGGTGTCCTCTAGTCAGCACAACACACAGGCCCCCTCCCACCCTCCCACATGCGGACGGCGTGCTAAAAAATCACCGCGCGGTAGCGTCCTCAGGAGCGCTGTGGAGATGAGCACCCTCTCCAGTTGCACATCATGTCTAGCCAGACGTTGTCAACAAGACAGGAGTGGCAGACGTTGGTCTAAAGATAGATCCCGCCGCAGCGACGAGGCATTCGAGGGAGCTTTGTGGCATGATGGCGAGGTTTTGACAGGCAGATGAGGTGTCGGGGAAAAGCACCAACTATGCGTTACAACCAAAAGCCTAAATTTTATGCTTGTGTCAATGCAGAGATGCACGTTGATCTCGAGGATCGTTTTCTGAAAGTCAGCGACGGCTTGCAAAGACAGTGGGATTTTTGTGAACTACTGGAAAATGTGTAAACGCTCAAAGTAAATAGATAAACATAATCAGACGGGGCGATTTGAGATATCAGGTAACAGCGTGCGCCAGGTGTGTCTGAATGGTAACATCAGTCAACCGGTAATCTCACAAATACAGAACATAACTATGGTGGTCATCTTACAATATTAGTTTACACTAGCTAACGACACTCAACTAACAGTCTATAGAGTTTACAAAATAATGTCCACTATATCAATTGAATGGTTGCAAGAATTTATAGTGAAATGTAACCTCGAATACTTCTTTTTTGGGTTGGATCTGGTCAAATGTTTCAAAAAGGGAAGAAAGAAACAACAGGATCAGTGACAAGTGTAATTGAGTTTTTGCCAGCTTGTCAAATGAGGAATGAAGAAGCTCTTTCTCAGTGGCTCCAGGTTAGAATTTAATTGGTGTGGTGGTTAATAGCTCAAAATAACGTATATTCAATCTCTGGCTGACAACAAGAGAACTCATTCTTTCACATTTCAAATGAATCTCAGTTCGTGAACCAGTTATTGCCACGGAGTCTCAGGAGAATCTCTTTTTCATTTATCTCTAAACGAGTTTGACAATCTCTAATTCTTCACGGCTGTGGTTAATGATTTCTTCAAGTAACTTAAATTGCATGATAACAGCTGCTTATCAACCACATAAAAAAAGCACAACAGGATTACAATATTTTGTCAGGAATAATTCAATATTCAATAACGTCTCTTATATGTTCTTTTCTTCCCATCGGTGATGTATTTAGAAACTGCAGCAAGCTTTGTTGCCATATTGAAACAAATAATAGTCAGCTCACGAAAATCCAAATAAAACGCAGTTAATAATTAACACCTGAAATCCCTTTTGGTTTTCAGAAGTGGAGGCTGCGTTAACGTTTCACCCGACAGGGTTATGAGCAACAGCAAGTTGAACATAAATCCCTCTGAAGGCCAAATACAGAATACACCTGGGTAGTAGACGCAAGTAGGGCTTAGAAATATCATCATTTTTTTTAAATCCTAAATTCAGACACGGCAACATTCGCAGACGTCTTCCTTTTCGAGAGCTGGAACAGAGCATTGGTGAATAGAATATAACAACCTGGCTTTTGTAAGCTAATTGCATGGCTTCATGAGGCTGATTATGCCAGTGGTTCACTTCTATATCACACTTATAGAAGAAAAAATCAAATGGCCCGTATACAACCGACAGTGACAATGACTACCTGACAATGATGAATTGCTCAAACACAACAAAGGAACAAATAGTGAACATGCAAAGAATGGAGGAAATCACGCATTATCCACGGTCCATTAGACACAGCTGTTCACACAGAAATGTCAGTGGAATGTAATGTAGTTTAGCCAAATATGAAGACACGGCCTCTCAATCAAAACACTATTAGAACAGCAACATTACAAAAGAAATGCATTATTACTTATTTGTCATTTAAATATGTAACATAATAAACCCTATTTGATCATTTGCATAATAAAGACTGATGTGGATTACTGGTCTGGTCATATTTATTTGACAGTGCAGGCAACATAAGCAAACCATAGGAATCGTGAGGGAAAATCCATGAATCTCACAATTTAAATTGAGAAAATGGTTCGAACTTTGACAGAAAGTTTTGTGTTGGACCACGCGGCTCACTGTAAGACGCCGACTGAGAAAATAAAGATTCACGGCCTTCAGCGCAAAACCATTGAATAGCGTTGAACAAAAAAAGAATTGTTCAGGTGTCCCCAACACACCTATGCACTCTGCAATATCATACAAAACTGTATTCATGATGAGGCAAATTGTACCGATGATTTAAAGTAAACCTCAAAAGTAAAATTCATATGCCTAGAGAGATGTGGCGTCCTGCTTCCAACGCAACAAACCCTCAACAACTGAGACACAATGTTTCCTGCAGTTCTCAGAGGAATCACCTGCCGAGAAAGCCCATCATGGGGCCATTTTCGGCATTCATGAGCATGATTGATGACACAGTGATGGAAGCGGCATTTTGAGAAATTCCCTCTTCCACGGGGTAAAAATGATGATTGTTCGGATTCCTCCTCCCTGATAGTGCCCCCCACTGCTCCTCAGGGGGAGGCATTCCCATTATACTGTCTAGAAGAATGCAGCCCTCAAATACTGCCGCAGCCGTATCTAAACTCCAACAATGAATGCCAATTCCCCCCCAAAATTCAAAAGTCTGCAATTTCATCAAAAATATGTGTGTGGTTAGAATCCGTAGACACACCAAGAAACCCTCCAAAAGTTCTGGTTCCTATCTGGACCACTCCCGGATCAATCTCCACACGTGTGTAGAGACCCAGGGAGGTCATAATAATCTCACGATACATCACAGAGATACAAAGACTGTCACCTGGCCATTCTCTGTGAAAGCACTCCCATTTAGCCCTTTTTATTTCCCCATTAAGTGACAATAGGGAACCCGTGCACATTATACGCCTCAGCGCTGATGGTTGGCCTTGTTGTGCAGGCAGCGAAGTATCACACCGTTATTTCTGTCCCATCACCATCTGCAGTAAACAGAGCAGGCCATCAGATGATGGCATGGAATGTGACATGCTAAGACGTGCCATCGAATCCAGCAGTTTGCTGTGTGACTCACGTCCCAGATCTTCCTGTCCCATCTCCGACATTGAGTAATCCACAGAGGGGAACCTGAGTGGGGGTCTCTTCATGAGTTGCAGCATTGGATTTAAGAGGATGATATTTAACAAATTGGTAAACCGGTTGAATCAAGGCTAGCGTTGGCGAGCTTGAGAAAATAGATAGAGAAAATGAAAAAATCTTCCAAAAAGAAAACCGTCCCGGTGTCTGTTCCAACCGCTGCTCCAAAAGTCGCCACGGGCAAGAGAGAAAGTCCAAAAGTCCCTCACCCCTCCCTCCACAGCCAATAGCCCAATGTTATTACAATCAACACAATCCGGATTAATGTAAACAACATAGCTATTGGTAGTGCTATTGGCACTCACAGCCTTCAGCTTGTGGACCACTTCTGTGACGCACAATGAGCGCGTCTGGACAGATGAAATGATTTGATGGGTTTGTTACAGTCCTTTTTTCGTCAGCACATTTCATTAACTGATGGAAGCTGCGACAACGTAACGAGAATGTCAACAAGCACAACCCAAAAATGTATTTGAACACTCCCAGTCCTAGATTTAACTAGATTGGAATAAAATCTGCTGCAGGAACATTTTAGATGCACTATGACTATTAGAGCAATCCACAAGTTCATGCTCCGGAGGTTTAAAACGCCTTCCCCGTGTACCGTTGACAGCCTCCTGTGTGGGCTCGTCAGCTGGGAGAAATATCGCCTTAGTGCTCTGGAATTACTGTAACAAGTGAGCCTTTAGGCTCTGGATCAAAACAACATTTCTGTCAATAACACCAACTCCACTGCTGTCATTCCACCTGACCGGGCCGCTTCCGTTTGACCAAACATAACAGCAAAAATATGGGGTGTGAGTTTTTCATTTTCAGCAGGCTAAGTGGTTTGCGCAACATTCCTGCAATAATATCTTGCTTATTATTATTATTTTGTTTGTTTATTCACTCTTTTTGACCACAGCTGTAATGAGGGCTTTGGTTTGGCCAAATTTCATGCAATATAATCATAAAGAGAACAACTCATTTGAATAAAAAAGCATCAGAATCAAACAAATAGCATTATGCAATTTAATGCTGTAATCTCAGATATCGACAGAATTGAACAGATTAAACAGCAAAGAGCGACTGTTTAACATGGAGCATGTGCACTACTAAAATGACGCTTCCCTATATTTGGTGCAGCTGTGGCTCAGAGGGACAGTGAGTCGCCCTACAATTACCGGACCGGCGGTTTGAAACCCGACTCCTCCAGGATGAGCCGCTGTGTTCTGGGGCAAGACCCAGAACCCACAATGTAGAGGAGCAATGTGGAGGAAAAAATTCATTCCGACCCGCTATTGAGTCTTTACGAACTGAAACGAAGAATAACGTCAGACCATCAACATCTTGCAAGAAGAGGCACAGTTGTACAGAGTCACAAAGAACAGACTTCATGCAGAGTTATAAAGCGTGCTCAAGGGTGGGGGCCTACTGGACCATCCTCAGGGCATATGTGAACATACAATAAGTACTTGTTATCCAACACAATAGAGGAAGAGGACCTGTGCATATGCAGTCAGCTGAATGGGTCACGATGCAAGCATATGATGGTCTGTAACACATAAAGTTATGAAACAGTTCTATTTTATAAGAATAGAAAATATGAAATAGTCAGTGACGTTTTATTAAATATTTGAACCCATTTTAAACGTCTTATGAACAGAAAACCGCTCACTGGGCCAATTTCCCATTTGAGGCTAAAAGATGCCACTTGACTGAAGGTCCTACACGTCCATTTAATGTTTTCTTTGTCTAATTTTTAGTTTATTTATTTAGTTTAACTGCTGAGTGTACTAAAGAACATAAATATGTGATAATTACCAACAGCTAATGGGTCATTTATCCTAAAAAGAAGAAATTCTTATATCCGCAGTAGAATCAATGGAATTCTAATTTACATGAAAAAATCATCTCAACAATATAAATCTTGCTTGCGATACTTTTTCATCAAAAGATGTTATGCTTTATAATGAACTCTCAAATACTTTGGCTTGGCTTTATTATCGTTCGCATGAGTGAGAGGCAATAATACGTGAACCTGAAGGTCGTGCCAATCACTGGGTGAATGTGCTGAGGAGTTGATAACGCGTGGTCGCGTCTCCGGCCGACCCGTGAGGTTATGACTCATTCAAAGACCACATCGAGAGACGTTTCCTCGGGGTGACAACCCTCGGGAGATGAGAGAGATGGCATTTTTTCCCTCATTTGGCAGATTAGTTGTGATGTCAGAGACATGGATCCAAAGGATTTAATCGGTTAGGTAGTCAACTCGGCGCTGAACAGGTGCGCCTCTTATCAGATATGCAGCCTTCTGCGTGTGCCAGATTCCCTGCTTTATAGAGACAACGGCCCTGAAGCGGAACAATGACGACCCGGAGAGACAACTCAGAAAAAAAAAAACTTTCATTCCTAATTACTTTTCTACAGATGCAGACATACAGCATGCTGCGTATTCTACCTTTAGTGATTTGCAATCATTGAATACTAAAATGCATTTTTTTTCTGATGTGAGGAGTTCACGAAACACAATCAATTTATACCCAGATACGAAAATGCATGTTTGGAATTCTGATGTATTTTATTTGGCTGACACTAAACATTATAAGACCTTTATCCTTTAAATGAATGACATTCATGATGTGTGATGCTCAAAGGTCCACACCTAAGGGTAGCGGGAGGCTGACATTATGCCAAATGAACTCATTTTTATGGACTGCTACTGAAGCACCGCAGGGGGCCAGCAGCTCCCCCTCCCCTCATCACTTAACTTTTGCCTGATAGGAGCTAGTCTGCACAGTTAGTCTCATTAATCTCTGCTTGGTTACAGGTCTCAGGCTGTGGGACTCTACACGTTGAGTACCGGTGCCGGCTGATATCCCAGCACGAATACATAAGCAGTGACCCGGCTCACATTAACAGACAGCCCGAAAGGAGGGGGGGGGGGTCACTTCAATGACTCAAGCTGGGTGCACTGGGTTCATGGGGGAGAGGCGCACAGCCTGTTTGCCATCCAGTCAGGTGAACTGTGATTATTTTGGGGTTATTGAGTACAGCCTATATAAAGTTATATAGCCACCACAACTTTGCTCAGTTAAGACAAGTTGGTGAGTGGCAGGTGGTTCTGAGAGGCCACCCTTTGCAGCACTCAACCAAAGACCTGATCCTGTAATGACTGCATCATGAATGAGGTGCCGTGGGATATCAGGGGGGGGATTTGAACGTTGCCCATCGAGTGCTTCACGCGACAGTTAAATCGCACGGCAATGCAATCGCATTTGTTACACAAAAAGGCCTGTGATTATTTTCGTTTTACAAAGCTCTATTGTGCAGATGGCGACCGGGTCGCTCTCCGATAAGCCTCACCTGGGATCTCCTGGATGGGAACATGCGCGAAGCTGAAGCCTTTCCCGACGCAAGCCTCCCTCACCTCGCTGCAATTCCGAGCCTTGAAATCTGCCCGTGCCGCAACAGACAGCACAGAAAAAGTGCACATGATGATGTCTAGTCCGAGCATGTTTTCACTTCAGTGGAGAGCCGAGGCGTTTAAGGTCATCTGCCGTATCCTCGCCGGTAAAAATAAATAAAAAAAACTCCCCCGCAGTAGATCTGCAGGTACTTAGGCGATCGGGCGTTTAATGGTTCGAACTCAACTGCGTCTACCGAGACATTGCACAAAGTTTAGAAGAAGAACAACAACAAAAAATCGCTCTTCTTTGGCACCAGATGGAGAGAGAAAAAAAGTCCGCCGGCGCCGCGTGGAACGGAGAATCGCGAGCGTGGAGGTGCGCGCACATGGATCCAGCATCCAGGCGATGTGATTCCAGGCGTGTTGTCTCAACTTCGCCGAGCAGACGAAGCCCCTATACCCCCCCGCACCCGCCCCCCGCCCCCTCCCTCCCTCCTCCTCCTTTGGTCGTTGCGTTGAAAACGCGTCGCCGTGCGCCGGGGAGCGCGCCGTGTTCACACCAGACGCGTCGGAGAGGCGAAGCGGGACACAAAATATGGAGTGGAATCCAGTCTTATTCTGGTGTTTTTTAGCTGCATGTCGGTACTCACAGAAGCGAGATGTTCGTAAGAAATAATAAATAAGAAAAAACATGCATTGCGCCGAAAAGGGAATGTGCGAGCGTGACGAGTCACTTTGTTGTTGGTGCATTATAAACATGTGGTTTGTTCCTCTTTTATATTTATATGAAACATCATTTATTGGGATTATTTGATGTGAGTATACGGATTAAAACTGAAAGCAGGTATTTTCTCTTTTCCCATTCATCTTAATCGCCAGTATCAAACTGTATCCACCCGGATGTAAAAGGTGTGATGAAGAACAGAAGGAGAGCCTTCATGGCCTCATTGATTTTGGAGCAGCTTGATCCGAGGGTAGATCATCAGTGGATTAACGTGGTGGCCAGCTGTGCATAGCAGTGTTCCTATTGCTATGGTAAGAGACATTTTGAAAGGTGCTTAAGTGACTGCCGCAAAGTAGTGGCACTAAAGGTACCCAAAGTCACTGCTTTTATCAAGTATTTTCTCTGTTGTTATTTTACATAGTTTTAATACATATGATGTGTGTTGATCTATTCATTGACCACAGGAGCAGATTTCTATCAGAGTGTTTCTCATGTTTCTCTCTCTTAATGCTATATGCTTGGGGGGAGGGAGGGAGGGTTGTGCATGGTATCATTGCATATATATTGCATATATTAAAAAAAATGATGGTTAATCTAGCACCCTACAAAAACGTGTGCTTTATTTTGGTTACCCTTTTTGAGCCGATTTAAAATCTGGTCATGCCACCAACTTTAAAAATCAAAGGACGTATTCATCCAAAGTAAGATATTTAATACATCGTAAATTTAATTTGATGGTAAAATCTCAGTTAAGGTAGCCGTCCAGTGGCCTAACTAGACTTAAAAGTGCTCCAGCAAAGGTTTCAATCTGTGTGTGTGTGTGTGTGTGATGCACATGGTCTCCCTTTAATACTTTAGCCTTTTGCTAAATGTAATACAAATGTGTGCACATTCTATTTACAAATATGTTGCGTTTCCAAAAGATTCTTTTTCACTCCAGCTCTTTTTTTGGACTCCCACGTACAAATCCCTCCCGTTGGTTCAGAGTTTATCTTTGGGTGTTGTTCCAGCTGGTCGTACCCACTCCTCCAAAGGAAGGTGTAAAGAAAGAAAAAGAGTCACTCACTCAGTTGAAAGGAAGAATACTGGGGATGCATTAGAAATGGAGTTGTATTATCTTGACAAAGCCATTACGACCGGCCAAACAGTGGTGACTAAATCCTCACGTGGTAAATCCCTTATCACTGCAGGATCCATAGATCAGTCTCCATGCTTTCACATCTGTTATGTGAACATATTATCAGCCGCAGGCACACTCTTATGATCCAATAGGTCAAATAGCTTTTCTTTGTAACCAAGTTTACTGTTAATGTAACCGCATAAACCTCCTAAACACCCCCTTAAAAAAAAAATAAACAATGAATGTTTTTTTCCTCTTCAAACAACTTCTCATTTAATGTCTAGCTGCATTTTTTGGCATTTAAAAATGTTAATACTTCCTTGGAGACACATGGACGCGCCTTTTGTAACTGCGGGCCCATTCAAATATCTCTGAGATGTTGAAAGAGGCATTTGCATGAGTTGTCTGAAGCTGTGGGGAGACATAACATAACTCCTGCTGTACTGAACAGATGCTCAGAGGACAGGAACTCTTAATCTTCTATAACGCAATGCTGCGTTTCATCAGAGGCCCCACTGAAAGGGGAACTTAAGCTAAATTAGTAATCGGAGTAATTAGACAGCTCTTGGGTGCAAGGGGGTTACATCAAACCTTGGACTCTTTGCATACCCACCATGCCTGCACTGAGTGCGCTCTTCTTCTCAACACCTGGTGAGTTTTTATCAAATGGCTTTCAGGGCTCCTCTTGAACTGGATTCCTAGACTGCCACCTGAGACAACTTTACGCTGGGTGTCCGTACTGGCAGCATTACAACGTCATCGCTATACGGAGACTGACAAAACTCTCCTCCATTTTAAATCATCAATTTTAGGTGTAATTTGCCTCACAAATGAAATACGTTTCATCACGCATATTTATTGTTATTCCAGTGCTACGACTGAATGATGTCGCAATTTAAGTTGAAGTGCTGAGTGAAGCGCAAAAGGCAACTGATTTGTCACGTGATGGGTAGAGGTGAAAGAAAAGTGTCAGTGTTCTAGTTGTGAGTTTCCTTTACAGACGTTCATTAATGAGACAGAGGTGCTTCCTGTTGATAGTCTAAAAACACCTCTTTAAAAACACATCTTTAATTGCAGTTTGTGATCCTATTTAAACATAATCACAACATAATTACTTTCAACGACCCAAATTGCTGTCAGCTGAAATCAAGTCAAGGGATTAATTAAATCAAATCAGTTTTTCATTTTACTGTTGCTTATTTCCTTATTGCACATTTGACCATCCAGATTCACACAGTCGGGGAATCTGCTACTGTCATGCATTCATTTTTAATTTTATTTGTTCATGATCTTATTACAAAAATGTTTGGATTACAAAAAGTGTTCATGACTTGAACAGATGGTTCTTTTTTTCCAGCTGCGAGTTGACACCTAAAAATGGTTCCGCTGGGTTAATTTTCTGCGCACTATAGACACGATACATATCGTGTGTTAACAAATTACCTGACAAAAATACATCATGTTTTAGTGTTATTTAACACACGCATGGAAATCGGATTTTCCTTACATACCCTTTTTAACACAGGAGAGAAAGCCATTTAGGTCAGACTTTAAAAATGGATGATTGGGCTTTTGGTTCTCACTTGTCACTCTGGGCTGTCAAATGGCCGGCTGTGAAAGGAATGTGACATATAACTGCTGTACACCTACTTGAGTCAAGGCAGTTCATGTGTATCCTCCACTTCTGGGCGGCTTGTGGACATTTCATATTTTAACAAACTAAGAAGGTGGTGTCTTTTTTAAAAAAAAAAGGCACGAGTCATACAACTATTTGTCTTTATCAGCATCCGTGTTCTGTAAAATACGGCCAGAGAGGCCGCAACCGTTCCCCACAAGCCCGAGGCGGGAAGACTCTGAGGACGTGTTGGTTACTCATTCTTCCTCACCTCAGGAATGGTGCATTGTGTTAGAAACAAACATGTCTTCGGGCCATGTCTTGGGCCGAGTACAGTATGCAAACACCAAAACACATTTTCCATGATAAATCCTCTGTGTCTGCAACGGTCGACCTGTTCAGGCAACACAATCCAAGGCAAAATGTACTGGGTTTTGTGAATCTCAAAAGCAAAAAAAAATACATTTGCTCGCTTACAAAAGTCCTAGCTTTAAATCATCATCCTTTCTAACCTCATACAAAGTAAAGCCCAATCTCCTCCACCTGGGACCCGCTGATTTGACAATGAATTTGCCATCTCCTGGTATTGAATAGCAGTCTATTCAGAATGTGGCCCACCGCCACGAGAAGAATTCTACCTGACAGACTCCCCAAACACTCGCAAACAGCCAAGGTGAAGCAATAAAGCAAGGTAGATTAGCACATACAGATAAGTGCCCTGTCATTAGACCTGACCATTTCAGGGATTTATCTGCGGTCTGGCTCTACCAGTCCGGTCGTGCCTTGTTCACGGTATAATTGTTCAAAGACTATGATTTGTTCCATGTTCAAACACTCATCATCAACATTCATCATCATGAACTTTTCATTAAAATGCTGTATGCTTTTGCAAATATATTAAATATATTAATTAAACATGTTGTGACAGTTGAATGTTGAGTAAATGAGAGTTTACTCCTTGCAATTACCCTCTACTACTAGTAGAGGGTAATTCTACTACTAGTTTTACATGCAATATGCTGACTTCTGAGGAACAGCTTTAAAACATTGCAGGTCACAAAGTTACATGAATCCATCAATAAAATCATCCGGTTATAAAGGAAGATACATTCCATTAACCTGCTCTGAGAATAGATGTTTAAAGTTTAAAGGGATTTGTTTTCAACCAACAACATGTTACTTCGTATCTGCATTAGAATCTTCACAGGATTAATTAATTCTACTGATGTTCACCAACACCGATTTAATATGCTGTGCAGTCCTTCAAGCTCTGCCCCGTCCCCCCTCCCGGGGCATCTAATGCAGCATCATGAATCAGTGGCAGATACTCTCAGATGAAACCTAAGTCGATGTCAATGGTATGTCTGAAAAGCAGAAATGATACAACACATGTCCGATTTCTTGATGTCAGTTGCTCACGATGACTAAAAAAAATACATATGATTTAAAAAGCTGCTTGTAACTATTAGTCGGACACAAATGTCAATAGTAAATTAATTGAATAGGAGTTCATGTTTTCTTTCCATTCACACTCATTCATCTGCTCACAGTTGCCTTTTATGGTTTTATAGCTGTCTATTAAAGGAAAATTAAACTCAAACTATGTTTGGTTGTGCCCTTGTCAATGAAGACACAACTGTTTCTCTTGGGCGTTATGGCCTTTCTTTTACAGTAAATAGAGAAACAGAAGTTCGTCGGAACAACAACAAACATTTTCCATAAACCACGCCAGTTTTTGTTTAAACACCTGATATTATTTTGAGAGATTGATTGATGGGATTTCTGATGTTGGGGTCGTCGTGGCGCAGGGGGTAGAGCGGGTGTGGGTTGGAGATTTGAGTCCCGGCTGCCCCATGTCTCAAGTTGAAGTGTCCCTGAGCAAGACACCTAACCCCTAATTGCTCCCTGGGCCTAATGTAAAAGCCATGGGTTTAGAGTGTAATGTAAGTTGCTTTGGATAAAAGTGTCTGCTAAATGACCTGTAATGTAATGATGTCACACAATGTATCGTTCATGTAAAGCGGCAGATCAGTGAAGAAGAAGTGAGCGGAGGATTGGATTCGATCTCTTTTGGAGCAAACCTTTGTGTACAGTCCTTCAAATAAAAGCAACGGAAACAGTTTTTTGTCATGAAAATACATTTCCCACATTACTACATTTGCTCAACAGAGAAATCTTTAATTGAATTTAATACACTGTCTTTTGTGTTTTAATAGTTCTCATTAGGGTGAAAATAAACTCATAACAGACTCTGAACTGGTTTAAAATCTTCACACAACATCGATCCAGAACTTCAAAGCAGGCTGGTAATTATGTCTTTTCTGCAGCTCAAGTTTCATTCTTGTCTGAATGCCTTGAACCTGGTGCAGCACATCCCAGACAACCACGCTCCACTTGGGGCAACGATTAACTGGTTACCTCATTTTTACATTCAGCGTGGCAGACTGACATTCATCACGACTGTGCCGTCATGAACAGGAGCTGGGAGGATCGATGCAACCCAATTAGAAACACTGAATCTCGTGGATCAAAGGCCTACTCCGACCTTAGGAATCTGATTACTAGACAATGCGTTAATATAGAGCCCGGTCGGTCCTGTGACAGCAGTTTCCCATCCTTTGAGGTTCCTCCTGCTGCTGCCGGAATACCAACAGTCTTTCACTGTTACGGCCCTTATGCAATCAATTTCAATCTAAGGCCAGTGGTCAATCACCCTCCAATGGCAGACACACCGAGTCTGCAAAAAAAAAGAGCATGTATAGGCTTTACAAAGCTCCCAGAGTCCAACAGGGGTTTGCAAACAACACAGCTGGGACAAACAAGCCAATTCCTGACTCGCCTCGGCTCCTTTGGTCTAATTCTCTCGGCTGAATGTGCCAGAAACCACAATGGTTTGGACTATTCTGTGTGCCTGGAAGACGTTCCGAGAATACATTGCAAGTCAAATTACCTGTGGGAATTGGTAAGACAAAACAACACCTGATGGCTTGAAAAGACACAGATAAGACAAGATGAATGGGAGCGGTGAAGCGGCACCGAAACTCAAACTGAGCTGTTGACGAAATGACCAGGAAAATGGTCAAAAGCAGTAAGTATGTATGTTAATGTGTCTGTTTAGGTTTGGGGTTTATTTTTGCGGAGGCGAAGATTCATAAAATTGAATTCCTTCATCGCACACAAATCACACAATCAACCTTTGCTTACTTCCCTTTTTGCATTATTTTTGATTAGCTGGAAGCTAACTTGAGCTGGTATCTGTCTCCAATAGAAGAATTGCACCAGAATGACGTTAACAAAGACTGTCTACATCCCTTTCTATTAATAAAATCCTAGCGTGCGCCTTAGTATTGAAATTCAGCTCCTATAATATATTTACATTTTCAAAGCCATCTCGCAGGGGACGTCCTCAGCGCATTCTCAGACGATCGTATCTCTCTTTCCTGTCCAAGGAACGTAAAAGAAATCCACTTTTCTGCTTTTCTCTACCACAACAACAAAGGCCACCACAGAAAAGGCGATTGCGTATTTCACAGATATCGTGTGTATGTGCCTCTACCCCTTTGTTTCTCTACCCCTCACTTTTCTGACACTTTTGCACAGCAATGTGTTTGGGTGTCTCGTGTATCTCATCAATGGCCAAATTATTACCTGTTGGTGTCTTTGTAACAGGTCAAAAGATTCCATATAGTATTTAAATTGATGCATTTGAGTGTTTCTTGGTTTTCAGGGGAGCTCGTTCCATCTGACTTCCCCTGCAAACAAATCAAAAAGCCACGGACAAGTCCTCAGTGTGTGTGAATCCTCTGATTAAAGTGAATTTCCATCAAGGATGTGACACACTCTGAGAATTCAACCCTGCCCTCATGGAAGGGTCCGGGCACCTCGGGGACCTCGAGTCTAATTTGCTTCAAACCTAAAAGGCAGATAACAGTGCTGATCTGACAGCGAGCCAAGTCCCAGCTTCCCTCATCAAGAACACATTTAATTTTCAACATCAAACTGCTTGCAACAGAAATGAAAACCCTTTGAATGAATGACGTGGGGAGAACCTTAAGAAATCCTTGTTATTCTTGAATACGCTATTAGCCTCCGAGATTATCCGTTGTCCAAAATTTTAATTTGAGGATGTTTTATTTGAAAGTCACAAACGTTCTTGAACTCCTGAACTAAATGTGTTTGACTGTTTGTATTTAGGAAAAGGTTAGATTAAGATCTAAAGTTTTACTGTCTTTGTGTAGTTTTAAACTGTGTACCTTTGCTTAAACTCAGGTACATCTAAGTTACTTCACTAGAGAAGTTTTACACAACATTTAAATTCGAGATAAAATGTTCCTTTTAATCATTTCAGGTGATCGATGTTTAATGAACAATGTGTGTGATTGCTGTTGTATCGTTGTTGGCATACAACACACATGGTTTAGTTCTTTAATGACATCAGGAATATGTTTTGTATTTCACACACCAATACATGGCTTCATAGTTCAAGGCAATACTGTAAAAAAAACATCCGGATGGATGTTGGTGTCGTGGCGTTCCAGCGGAACAGTGTACACCTGTTTCAGTCAAACTCAATTACTGCGGCTCACACGGCTTCCTCCATAGACTTCTAGGTATCTAGACCACTAAAACACTCGGTACAGATATTGTGGGCAGAAAAACGTCATTCAGATGAACCTATGAAACACGCTGCCGTTGCAAATTATTTGAAAATCAGCGTAACTGGCAGGAGAAAGGATTCGTCCTTTCTCCTGCATCTGAAATCAATGCGCTTGTAGTCACAGGCAAACAGTATTGTGATTCAAGGGCAAGAATATAATGAAATTAAACTATAAATGGTAAATGAATCGACTTCACCTCTAAGCCAAGTAATTGCGTCAGCTATCGACAGATTCCTGGCTGTTGGAAGCGACCTGTAATTGAAATAAATAAGCCGGCCTGTAAACCAGCTAATTAAAGGACAGAATCATTGGGTCAGAGTAGAGATCTATTGAAGAAGCCTTGATGGAAATTTCTAATAACATCTTGCTTGGCCATTTTGGAAAGTGTTGAAGCCACATCAAGTGTGAGCACCTAAAGGTCATTTGGTGCCATGGAGCAGAAGTAACTTTTAACTTGCGGCTGAGAGTTTGCTCCATGACTGTTATATAGTCATCTGTAAGATGACTATATAAGAAAGAAAAGAAGAAGCCTCATTCTAGGAGGATTTGGGTTTTCGGTATAGGGCAGAAATTAGCCGTGGTCTTTTTATACAGCCTGGTGTACGGATACATTTTCCCTTCCAAAACTACAATTCAAATCTGTCTTCATTTACAAACATACCCGGTATCTCTGTGCTCTTTTGCTCAGTTGCACTGAGATGAGGTGAACTTGCTCAGCGCACGCTCTATTACCCAGATGGCGCTACCACGGAGGTTACAGCTCATTAATTCAAATCCTGAATGACGTGTACCGATATGATGGAGATGATGAAGACAGAGGCTTCTTTTGCAAGTGAATAGATAGTTACACACAGTATTGTGGATTCCCATAAGTCTTGTAACTGGATGTTGACTACAATGATGCTCACGTGTTTGACGAGCACGTCGGATCAGCGGGTACATGCTTGGAAATCACAGTCACCCAGAAGGAAAGCAACATCGGAGATAAGATATCCCTGTTACGCAGTCCTAACTCATCAATAAGGGTCCTGTTTTCATGGTCTCCCACTCATTTCTTCTTTTTCTTCTTTTCTTTTACAATGAATTGCCTGCATGAAGCACATTTCGAGGTTCTACATTGAAATTCAACTTACAAGTGGAGTCAACTGTGTAAACTGTAATTTTTCTGGTTTGTTGTGAAACAGAATTGTTCCAGCGAGACTGGTCATGATAAACTTTTCCCCAATGCACTGTGGGCCACTGACCCCGGGCCTTTTAGAATTAGCAGCATTGTCAAATTTCCTTCCTAAACTGTTAAGAAACAGTTAATTTCAACGAGTCTCCCCCAGCATCACAATAGCATCAAAGATGATTCACGCATCTAGGACAAAGGACGTGACACTGTAATTTCACCAAAGGAGATTATTCCCATCTACATTCAACTCTGCCTCGCGGCAATTATAAAATGTAAAGGCACAGAGAGCTGCTCTGCTGCTGAAAGGAAATATTAGTTTATTTCTGCCAAATGGCACATCTTTAGCAGCACTCAGTGACGAGTGTCATCCAGAGTTAGACCCGGCTGTCTCATTTGACATTGCCTGCAGCAGTAAGAGTGTCAAGTGTGATGTTCAGATCAGATGAGGGTCAAACCGTCAATTTTCCCGACTGAAGATGGTGACAGATTTCTCGCAGCTTTACTTTGTTAAGTTTCAGAGAATGGAGCTGAAACATTATGCTAATTCCTGGCGGGATAAATAGGAGACACAATAATCTATAGTAGCTCATTAGAGATTTATTCTGTGATGGTCAATTATACGATGCATTGTCATTGGTCGCAGTGGCACTGTAACTGTATCGTTTCACTGTGGGTGAAGCACAAGGAGTGCTGCGAATGTTAATACCTGCCTTCACCAATAAGCATTTGCATTTAGAATTATGGTGGATGACATGGTTATTTTAAATGCAGGCCAGCTGGAGACCATCTAATGCATAACGATGAGATATATCATTTGACTTTATAATTCAAATGGTCCACCTGAGCAATGTCCTACTGTGGATATGTAGCTAATTCGTACCTGCAATGGAGAGTAGTTAAATAAGGACTGAGGTCTTCTTCTTCTCAACCACAGTGCCCGCAACGGTACATGAACGTTACAAGACCACTTCTGTTTCCCTTTGAGACGAGTCATTAATTAATGAGACACTGCCGGGAGGGTTGTGTCTTTCGCCTCAGTTAGTTTTCTCAGAGAAAATCAATGCGTCACTTTATCCGTCGATAAACTTTTGTGTCACACTTTTGATGTGTGCAGAAAGACAATGAGATTGCATCCCGACACAGATGGTCCCAGCGGCACGTGTGTTAAGTAACCCCCAACCACTTCTTAGGTGGTTTGCGGGATAATAAATTATTTTAATACCGCAAAATAAAACCAATTGTCAGAGGAATACAGAATACATAAGTTAGACTTTAATGGGTGGTGCTGCCTTAGCTGACCTGGCTTCACAACTCTCTTGCTTAGCAGTGCTCAGCGATGATGTGCAAGAGAGGCAGAGACTCAAATAGAGCAGCTGTAAACACAAAGAGCCACAAAATGTTTCCCAATTTATTTATCACTGCAGGAGAAAAATAAAAGTGAGGCAATACTCAATAATATCTTAACTTGAAATTGTCATGGATTATTGCCCATGAATGCGAAACTAAAAAGATTTAATAGTAAATGTTGTGGTTTTCTTCAATTGAACATTGTCCGTATGTGTTCTTTGAGAGAAAATGAATTACGTTAACATCTTAAAGTAAAGCTTTATTTCTCTTTGATTGAACACTGCAGCAGTGAAGTGCCTTCAGTGAGATATGGGTAGGCCAATGTTGCCTTTATAAAACACACAAAAAGGAGGAAAAGACGCAGCTGCTGTCTTCTTCCTTCATTATCTGTCTGAAATAAATACATAGTTCTGTAAAAACACCCATTCCACACATTTGTCTCAGTGAGATAAAGTGAGAAAACACGAGGTGTTGATGGGTGGAATTTTAAGGATGCATCAGCCTATTTGCTATTCTTGTAAAAGTGTGAACTTGATTCATGCTAATTCAGTAAACAGACAATAGGACAGAAAATGTGATTGCGTTGGTTGAAGATTCAACAGTAAGTTGGTATAAAAGAGTGGCTGAAGTGGTTGGCAGCTCCCGAGTCATCACAGCAACAGTCCATCACATGCTGGACTAATTTACTTTTAATGAGGGTTCTTCACTTCAAAGTTTTCTTTCTCTTTTTTACGCAAATACATTGAAGGGGTTTGGGTGTTAGCTTTCACTTAATCCACCAACTCAAGAAACCCACTGAAAACCTTCGCTGTCTTTGTTGAGGAAACAGCCTGCTTCCTGTTCTGTGTTCAGATTTCCCAACAAAACCTCCTCCGGGTCGGCTTATTTTATTATGATTAAAATGTATTGCTGCACAAGCTGACCATTACTGAAGAGCTATTTGACTGTTTAGTGTCTCTGAATTTCACAGTAATGGTTGTGAGTGTTGGACCACCAGCTGTGCAGTTCTTTACATGCAGAGCGGAACATCTTTAATATAGAAATTAGTCACTTCACAAAAACATTATGGAGAAGCATCCAACGCATTTTCCACACTTATAGACATAAAAGGACACAACGTTTGTTGTTGACTTCCAAAACTGCACGTACGGGAGGACCGTTGTCTTGCCTGGCAAAACAGATCGTTTGCCAACTACAAGAGACCAAAATGTTTAATAGTATACTTTTCCGCTTTGGCTCTGGTTAGCGACTTGGTCAAAGTAAAGACATTTTTATCGCCAGTGCACCTTACAGTATGCTATATTTCCTGCACAGCTAAATATTATCTTAACAGAAATGCACACGAAGAAAAAATGAGTCACAACAGTGGGATTAAGACAAGAAAGTGTTACTGTTCATCAATGGGACTAACCGCCCAGATTATTCTGGATAGTTCACACGATATACTGTAATACAGATGGAATGCACAGAGATCTTTCAACACTGTCTGCCCTGTGTGGCCTTTTGACAACCCAAACCCGAGAGACAATAACTGTTTCAATGCCATCCCAGCTTCTCTAAATACATTTTAAAAAAAGCTTTTCCAAGCTGCAATTTGGACAGAAATCAGAAAAGCCAGCTGCCAAACAACAGGTACCCGGGAACGAAACCATTTGATATAAGATTGCTTAGGAAATACACCATCACAAACACAATAAAGCACTGCGCTGGTCCCCTGAGACTGTCTGAGACTCCCGGGCCAGATAACTGTAGCGCAGTTGCTTCAGCATCTGCAGTGCTGAGACCCCTGCCAGCTCTATCTCACTGCCTGACTTACTGGAAATTAGCTGAGCAGATAAAAATGAAAAAGATTGGAAAGGTTTTCCAAGCCAAAAGGGAACTTTGACTCCCCAGAGGCAGAGAGTGAGAGACAGGTGACAGAAGGGGTGAGTGTAAAAGAGGACACAGATTGGAGGCTGTTAGATAGACGTTTTTGGAATTTGGCAGCCCAGCATAGAACCACAGCGGTGCTCTTTCTTGCACATCATGTCTTTGGGCCGCCATTTGAGACTGCAGCTCCTCAGACTGGCCTATATTTTTGCAAGGACATTTTTGTTTGTATGACAGCATCCACATATAACGTGCAACCATTGCTATTACATTCACGCTTTATTATGTAGTATTATTTAGACTGTAATATATTTCTTGTACTTTTAATGTGAGTGTAAAACAGGAAACCGGTAAAACCATGTGGCCAACATGTTTATCATTTTTAAGTTTTACTAAGATACGAGGCCATGAATATGAAATAAGATTTTTTGCTCTCTAGAATCGGTGGCATACTTGGTGACACTTTCAATTGCACCTAAGCGTGTGTGTTTTCTTTATTGTAGAAAATGTGTGAGTGTCTGTGCTGCAGTGTCTACCAGTATAATCATTAGACTATCTCCAATAAATCCAAAGCATGTAAAGTATTTCAAGCAGGCAGGAGGTTGTTTCCTAATCTCCATTGGGCATTCTTGGAATTCCGTCCGTGTCTCGCTTCACCGGCCCCGGAGTCAGCAAGTGTTCTGGGACAAAAGATTGTGATTAAGCTCCTTGTGAAAACTCCTCATCAACCTGCTCAGAAAATTAATTGTTTTTCACGGCTAATTCAAAAGTACATTAGCATAAATTGACAGCTGCGGTGTGCCATGTGCATATGTAAAATTGGACTTCATCCTGCGGTCCTGCGATCCCGGAGAAAGAGTCACGGTTAACTCACGGAGGTCAAATTAAGGAGCAGACCCCCCTCCCTTTCGAGTGGATGCCAGCAGAGGATTGCTGCCTCAGCAGCACGGCTGACACTGGGTTTTTGTGTCAGTTAGCAGAATTGAACAATCCCCCGAGACAAAACATCAACACACACAAGTTGCCTTCTGAATATGCAATGAGGCCTACAAGTGCTAAAAGGAGCTGACCAGGTTTGCGTAAAATCAGTCACACCCTGATAACCCTGCAAGTGGCTCTGTGTCGAGCCCTCAAGGTTAAGATTATGCAACAAAATAATGTTGGCTAGTAAATTGTGATCAAGCGCCACTTGTTACTGTACAATTCTGAGCGGATTTTTACATTGATTGACTGTTTGAGGCCATCTGCAGACGTTTGAGGGCTGTTCGATTTTGATGGAACCAACAATGGCCCGAACCTCGGTGAAGACCGACAAACACTTGAAGTCACACGTCCCCTTTTTTTGAAATCCTTGACAGACACTTAACAATTATTGCACCAAGAGACGTTCCAGCGTGCACAAACATCCTCATCGGATCCTCGAGGAACCAAAGCATGTAGATTATCGCGTAAGATTCCGGTTGTTATTCAGAGGGAAAGGAGAGCACATCGCATCCAGATAACGAACCAAGAGTCTTGTTAATTTGGCTGCTGTGTCCTACATCATCTTCTCTAATCGAGGGACAGCGAGAGCAATAACTGTCCGCAATAAAAGGTCAGTTTCGCATGAGGCCAAGCTGAAAAATTACCAGTCATGGGTGAAGGGGCTAGTAAAATGAATCATTTCTAGCCATGGATGAGGAGAGTGCAACAGAGAGCGAGGGGGAGAGAGGGAGTTAAGGCCGAACTCTGAATACAGATTAGGGAGGAACGGTTCCACGAGATGTGAACAACACAATCAAGCTGAAAGGCAGAAAGCACAACCCTGGAGCAGGGAACATTTACTGTGTCTCAGATAGAGTCGGCCTTTGAATGACATGAGACAACCGGCATTAGCAAAGAGACACACGTTCATTTCCCATGGAAACACCGGATAGCTCATTAACAAATATTCCCTCATCACCTCCGCAAGCACTTCATTTCCCATGCAACATAGCATTTTGAATTATTTATTAACCAGAGAGAGTCATCAGACATTTTATTAGGCCTGTGTTATCATCAGTGGTGCAGCAGTAAAGTTAGTCTTTAATAGGATATTCAACCCGTATTCAGTTTTGCTTGGTGCTGGACGCATTTTACAATACATTTATGCTGACTTGCCAAAATCTGTGAAACAAAGAACATGTATTAAATTGCTTTCATCTTGCATACAATATATTTCATTACTTAAACTATGAGTTTTTACAATTTTTAATTCTAACATAATCAGTTGATTAAATAGTTTTGATGAAAGTGGACCCAGCAACTGAAATGTAAAATCTAAATTATACTTATATACAGGTGGCATATTTGTGTTTTTGCACTTTTTCCTTTTCATTCAATAATCCCATTAGAAGGGTGTGTCCTGGGTGTCATTTATTGATTCGTTTTGGTAATCGCTTCGAGTCGTTAGGTCAAGTCACATCATGGGAGTTTGGTAAAAACTATCTTCCTTTGAATAAAAATATGTATCAAAAATACATTAATCTCAAATCAGTAATACAAATAAGTGTATGAGACCAATTTAGCATAAATTATTAATACTTATTTTTTTGAAATACTATTTAATCAATTGATGATACCTTCAGCTCTCAGATGTTTAACTCAAGCTCGAGAAAGTGAGCAATCACATCCTACTTCCAACATGTTGACATGTTGTCGATTATCAATCTTAAGAAGCAGGCCTGCAGCCACAGCTGCTTAGGCTGCACTTGTATTCACAACATTGCTCTGAGCCAAAAGCAAACAACAGGCTCTATGCTATATGGCTGAAACACTCCATCCAACTGCTCCTGAAATTCCACTCAAATTGACAAATACCCACTTAGTGAGGTGAGATCACGTGAAGTTTCACCACTTGCGCACCAATTATGTTTGGTCAGAAATGTCACGTCCCCACATACAGAGCCATGGTGACTCCGTACATCACTCCACCATATTATTGCATGCAAAGGGTAGATTGCTGCGCTTTGAACGCTCTGGGTGTCTAAACATTTTTCATTTGAAAGAGAGGATGAGGCCGTGTTAGTTGATCTCTGATACAGTTCAGCCACGTAACCCAACTTGAAAACACCTGACAACCCACGGCCAAGCAGCAATCTGTGCGTAATAAAAGCCCAACATTTTCTTGACAACAAAATAAATAGAGCTTGCGAGAGCAACCGGTATGGACTGATGAGCAGGAATACACTCTTTGAGTTCATGTCCTTTCTGGATGGTCCCCATTTATATCGACTGTCAGGTAAAGAGGACGTGATAATGAAAAGGTGAACACTCCAGTGAGTGGCTCCCTCTGCCAGCCTACCATGCAGTGCAGAATATTGAAAACTCTGCTTAGGGGCCTGAAGCTGGATGGATTTGTGTGAGTGCCTGTCTGGTATAAGGTAGGTGAAGCATTCATCTTGTTAAAATGTACATACCTGCTTGTGAACATTTTGGCAATGAAGTTTAGTGTAAAAAGAAAACATGGCAAATGCTTGCCATTATTCATGACCGACGAGACTGTAATTTAATGTAAATATTGTGTTGAATTCTCATGGTGCTTTATTACAATTTTAGTATATTTTACACAGAGTATTTGCAATATATCCTGCCACAAGCTCTTCATTACATATACAGATACCTCCCTCTGCTGGAGAAAAGAATAACTGCATTTTGAATTCAGAGAAACAAAAAAAGTTCCTCGTACCTCAACGTAATATGGGATTAAAGCCTCATTAACACCTGCAATCAGCTACAGCATCCAAATGTCCACAAAGGTGAACCCATGATGAAAACTGCCACAGGCTGCTTGTTGTTTATACACTTTGTATGGAACACGCTTCCAGAATACTGGAGGTGTGCTCGAACCGTGTCCTTTAAGGTCAATACTTAAAACTGTTTGCTGCAATGTTTCCTTAAATCAGTTAGATGTTGCATCCTTTATACTTCTGTTCATTTAAATAAAAGGATGTTATGGTATTGGCAGGGTAAAAAAGTGTTTGACCATGATTTTGTTGAATTAATTGACACATGCTTGACAATTGGATTGGATGGATGGATATTTGTCAGTCAAGCATTCAGGCTTTATAAATCCACAATAATTTCCACGGCCATTTTGTGCCGTTCCAGCAGCATAACATCTTCTGCATTTAGTTTCTGCAGCTTTTATCATAAAAATGGAAAAGTCATAAATATTCCAATATTTGTTGAATTGTTTCTCCAGTTACTGCCGGCCAGAAAAGTGAACATGCTTAAGTATCTCAACCCAAATTACTTTGGATGGCGTGCAGCAAACACTACAGTGCTTATTTAAGCCATTAAGTGGTACACATACACAAATGTGACCTTCTCTTTAAAAGGGATTTAGAGAAGTCACAAACCCAATAGTTTAGTCATCAATGGAAATGGGCAATAGAATCATTTTATTTGATAAAAATTATACATGTAGTGAAGTTGTATTATTTGTCTGGCAGGTGAATCCAATTAGGCCAATTGAAATATTCTCTCATCTTTTAATTCAGTAATCGTCACTTTGTGACATCAAAAAACATTTACAGTCACATTATGAATCAGTTGTACTAAAAAAGACATGATACTCCAAGAGAATCAAAGAATCTACATTTTGCAGTTAGATTATTCCATGACATGAAAGAGACTGACATATTTCATGTCGGCCGTGTCACATAACCTGGTGTAGAACAGTTCCACATGTCCTCAACAGGCCGGGACAAGTGCAATACCACATGTGTACAGAGCATTGCTACCTCTCCCAACCTGCTCAGAAAGGGATCACTTCTGATGGAATCATTTCAGTTCTATGATCAGTTTTGCATGGATTTGCACAGCACTACAGAGAAAAGCTGAAAGCAAACCAGCAAAACTAACCAGAGACCCATGTGCATAAGCTACCTCTGCCGTGGCCCCCGAGAAGCAACACGCATCTAGAAGTATTTCAAGTGCTCACACTGCAGTAGAATTTTAAAGAACTACCTGCACTATAAGCACTTTAATACTACTGACACACGTGTATCTGAGCTGTAGTGGAAACCTGATTTTCGCTCTTCCTCCGAGGTTTTCAAACAGAAAAAGACGATTCAGATGGAAACGCAGGCCACCGTTAGCTTTGCATAGATTTGCACAACGCATTTCTTCTTGGAGCGCAACTATGCAAAACTAACGGAGAACTGCCTCAATTAGAAGGCGTTATTGGCACAGACACAAATAGACACAGGGGAGATGAGCGACCCAGCTCCTTATGCCAGAAGGGGCACTTAGGGCAGTAGGTGCTAGTCTACTTCACTATCTGCACTAGATGCACCTTAGCATAAGCACTAGTAGAAGGCACCAAAGGGCCAGTTAAGTTATGCCAGATACCCATTTTATAATGATTGGTCAGTTCATTTAACTTACCAAACACGGTTCAACAGTACATTTGTCGGTTTCTCCCAGTAATCACTTTATATATATATATATATATATATATATATATATATATATATATATATATATATAAATAAACAAAAAACCTGCTGAACATTGAAAAGGGTGCCTCACATATATCAAGGGTGTTTGAATAGGAGGGACCTCGCGTCACATCGTTCCCGGCGCTCAGGAACATCACAGCAGGGTGGTGAGCGGAAACCGTCCAGGAAATAGCCCGCTTCTTTGATTGCCATTATCAGAATAGTGCTGAAAGTGCCTTCACTGCAGTAGATTTGATAAAACTACCTGCACTGTAAGCACTTTGACACTGCAAATGACTTTCACAGGGAGCTTTTTAAGTGACATGATGCCGTTCAATCCAGCGAGGGGCTTTCCAGGGGAGATGGAGGTCCACTGGAGGGATCTGCAAGCATAAATGAGACAATAAAACAGTGTTAGCAACTTTAATTGGGGGCTGAAATCAATGTCATTTTCACCCAAAATGAATTGTTACTGTAGTGTCTGGTAAATGTCAAATAGATTTAGTTTGACAAAGAATGTCACCATGTTTTTGTGTGAAAAACACTTGATTAAAAATGTATTTCCAGTTTCAATAACTTGTTACTCAAACCAGTCGGCCCATTTTTTAGCACTAATTCCAATAGCCAGCAGCAATTGTGCAATGAGTGTATTGTATAACTGATCAGCTCAGCCAACTGTCACGCAGAAGAATGACCCTTGTTAGAACTTGTTTTGCAACCTCCGCCAAGTAGGTCATGTTTACAGTCGTGCGTGTCTCTGGTGAAGTGCCAGATCTCCCACACACTGGGTACAAAAGTAACACCGTACAAAAACGGAGCACCTTTTGGTGCAGATCGTGGCCCAATGGGTTCCTTTTCACATTTGGCGCACTGACCCTTGCACAAACGCCCCGACATCCCTCGGACGGAAGCGTGTCCTCCAACCCGCCTAATTTCCCACCACTGCGCAATCTCATGCGCAAGTGTTCCGAAAACAACCAGGGGAAACTTTTTTTTTTTGGAAGTTGAACTCGAGCGTGTTCACGGGTGAGGACAACCCGAGGAGAACATAAGCACGTGCAGAAACGTCTCCGCTAACAACCTACAAGCGACACATTCTCCGTCACGTTGCTGCACCCCTCCCCCACGCGCCAACATGGCGCCCAGCGTTCTGTAAACTGCTTGCGGGCTGGACGGAGAATACTATAACCGTGTTGGTGACGGGTTAACCGCCCGGCTGCGCCCACCGGCACCGGCGTAGGGTGCACGTGAATCACGCGCGCGATAAGCGTCCACACCGCATGAACCTAGAAGGCAAAAAAAAAACTAGCGCCCAACAAGCTAGCAGCACCCGGGGGCGCCCACCAAAACAGTCCCAACGCACGCGTGTGCTAGCAACACAAGCTAGCCGGGCTGCTGGTGGTATGAACCCGGTCAGCGTGTATCACCATTCATATTTACGATGCCACCGAGTTGTGTGTTTTTATCCAGCAGCATATTAGCAAATGGCTCCCAGAAGAAGCACCACACGGGCAGGATGTGGTTTCGGCGAACACCTTCCATCCACTCCACAGCGTGTTCTCGTCGCTGGCCGCCTTAGCCAGCCGAGGATAGCTTACCCCCCCCCCCCCCCCCACGCGCGCATGTTACCGGTAATTAAATATCAGTGCATGTCCCCCGGGTGCTTGTTGACACTGGCACGTCCACCCAAAAGCACGTGTAGTGACGCTACGACAGAGCTAGCACGAAGCTAACTTCGGCAGCGTCGTGGGAAGCGCGGGCGTGCGGCCTGCTTGAGTCCCCATGTGCCGCTGCTTTGTTCTGAAGCACTTAAAGAAGAAAACAACAACTGCAGACCGCAATGCACGGAGAACTTAATACTCTCGCCGGCGTGTGGTCGACGCAAGGATTGGAAACACGTGTTTAACCCGCAGCGACTACGTGTAACGCATCGTGTTTTCTGGTTTCTCTCCGGGATTTGAGTCCCACTTCCCTCCCCGAGGCTCAGACTTCTGGAGGTGCAGCACCAGCAACACATGTGCCTTCCCCCCCAAAGAAATCTCCCTCATCCTCCGGGGGGGGGGGGGGGGGGGGGGGACGCCATGAGGTGCGCTCACTTGAACGCGGATTTTCAAAATGCGGAAACTGGCGATTAAAACGTGTTTTATTTCTCTCTCCGCCTTCGTCGCGTCTCCGTAAAAAGTGAGACTCCGGCGTCTCGCGCTGCGTTACACTTTGACATTTAACCGCGTCTCCAGATTAAAAACAGGCAAACAGGTTTCTTGCCAATAACACGCGCGTAGGAGAAAAAAAGGACACTGACGTTAGCTTCCAAAAAAAACAACACCATCTCCACGCACTTGTACTCACTGTTTCGGGGATTTCTCTGCAAAACTGTAAAAAAAAAAAAAAAAAAAAAAAGGAAAACACTTCGCAAAACGAGTCCCAGCTACGACGAATAATCTCCCCAACAACACACACGCGTTGACAAAAAAAGAAGCTCCCAACCATGTGCTACTATTATGACTTGCAAGGAGTTTGTGAATCGTAGTAAGATTGCGAAAGTGGCGCGAGCGGAGTCTTGGTGTGACCATGTGGTGAATGAAGGGCGGCTCCCAGCCAGCCAGCGAGGCCGAGGCCCCGACTCCTTCATTAGCATACATCAACCACTTCCTCCTCCCAACTGGCTTCTACGCGGTTGATAAAACACGCCAGAGGGAGGTCGATTTAAGAAAAACTTTTCTTCCTGTGTGTTTGTGTGTGGGGGGGAAACAATAAGACGTTAAATTCAGACAACACCGTGTCGAGATTTGCAGCACCGATGGGTTGTTTGTGTTGGTTTTCCCTGCGTAATGCACATGCGGTAAGAGAGAGTGTCTTTTGAAACATAAATGAACACGAAATAACAGAAGAAATGCTGTGCTCACAACAGCAAGTTACAAGGTGTTTATTGTGTAATTAGTGTGAGTCGAAAAGCAAGCAAAAGTCGTTGTTCATTTAAAATGTATAGCTCAATCTTAAATGGGTGGAAATTATTATTATTAATAATTAACATATACGCATCAAACAGATGGTTTGACCAAAGATTGATTCAGTTAAAATATTACAAACGTAAAATACAATGCGATTGAACTATTATAAATGCAAAGGCAATTGTTTTACAATATTTCTTCTCCCATTCTTATTGTAATAAGATCAATTGTGTCCGCTGAGGGTGGTGGTCTGTGGAAATAAGTATAAAACTGCGCCAGTCATCCTAAACTGTTGTTTACCAATTTGTTTGTTGAATTAAACAATTATGTTATGTATAATGCATTGAATTAAACAAGTATTACTTCTCATTAATAACTGATTAATAGAGCATTGCCAAAGTGAATAATATGTAATATGTACATAGAGTCGCTGTCTATGTAAGTCCCTAAAGTGCAAAAAACCCACATAGTACTGAATTTAAAACAGAAATGCAACATTTAGCTACATTGTTGTCTCAGAATAAATGTAGGTTGATTAATCTAAAAAATATATAGATTTAGTTTAGGTAAATCAGAAAACGGCATACTGTAATTGAAAAAAACACAAGTATCAATAACTGGTAGATGACATATATTCAACTGAAACTATTTGAAATATATTTCTTATAAATAAAATGTTCCAATGTCTTTCATTATACAGAAAATACACAAGGAACTTGGAACAAGAAGGCAAAGTTGAATAACAAAACAAAACATCTTCGGTTGATGCTCTTTTGTGCTTAAAATTATTTGAGTTACATAGAGAGTTTATAGCAATTCATGTATAATTATACACTACTAAACTGAGAGCCAATTTACTGATTTGTTATGCTATTTTATGCAATTTAAATGATCCATTATTGAATTATATTTATTAAATATATTTTTCTTAGTCAACCCCAGAAAATGTATGTATATTAAACACAATTTATTTTTGTTGTAATTATTAAAACCCATTGGCATAGCTCATAACTTTTTTTAGTCATTTTGAGTTTTGTTGCTATGATATTTGAAACTACCTGCTTGCCGTAGGTCAAACTCTGTTCAGTCCGTTCTGTCATGGCTGCTCACCCCGGAAGCCACATCAACCTGCCAAAATAATGTAACACCAACAGTCTCACACGATTCTGTTCAGTCAGATATCATGAAACTTGATAGAGGCACTAAAAATGTCCGTACTAAATTAAAATATGTACATTGCAGCCTTATATCCTAACTTATTTCAGCACTTTAATGTCATGCTGTATGGCTATTTTGCAGGAGTCGTTTTATCTTGAAGGTTGAATAACTTGACTTCCGGCAATAATTTCGGTAGGTATATTTCTTCTCTTAACTCCATGAGGTTTATCACGTCCAGGTTGTTTATTGCTGTTTCCTGTCAATGCTGGAGATTGAAATGTGAGTTATGTCAATCGATATACATTTTCTGTATATCAATATAGAGCTTGGGTATAACAGTTATTTATAAGAAGGGTTGTACATAGAAATGTATAGCAGCACGGTTGTCATCACGGAGAAGTATTCATTGACCAATACTGTATTTAACATACGTTTAACCGTTGTCATGTATGTTACAGGTATATACAAATATAATTCTGTGAAATATATCAACAAACGTTGCCTAAAACTTTTTCCTCATCTACTTTTCATTCTCTTGACCTTTGATAGCCAAGACCAATTCGATCCATAACATGATAGCACGTTTTATTTTGGCGGGGTTTTTTTGGCTTTCTTTTGAAATCATGCCTTTGTCATTTTAGCCCAGCGGATCGATGGCTGCCTCCGTGCTGTGTCGTCGCGTGCCGAGGCTACGCCACCTCCCAGCCTCCAGAAAGGACTTCACCCAGGCCCAGCTCGTACCTGTCAAACCGCACGACGAGAGGGGTGATGACAAGGGCAAGAAAGAAGTATTTCAACCCCAGGAAGTCTCTCCCCAAGGCGGATACCGGCTGTATTACAACCCCTCCTCGTATCATCCCTCCGCCAGGAACTCTGCAACCTCCCCGAGCCAAACGGATAACGGTGATGATGAACCGCGTCTCTACGCTCAGGCGCCTTCCTTCTGGCAACAGGGCAATCTCCACAGTGTGAGTTGTTCGCGGCACATCTGCAGCTCAAAAGACCGACTTCGCGCCTTGGCGTTGGACAAAGGCTCTGAGCCTGAGAGGCCGCCCGTTTCCTCGTCCCACAAAAAAGCCACGCCGCCGGATGTCAAAGTGGATCCGCGTGCCTTCCTCAAGTGTCGGCCGGTTTATGCCTCCATGACCCTTGACCTCTCCCGGCGGCCTCGGCCTCAGATCGGATGGGAAGAGGCCATGTCCCTGCTTCAAAAAGTGACCGTTTCAAAAGGCGGCATGAAGCCGCCAGACGTGTCTCGGTTTCTTGTGGAGCTCAGCCGCTCGCACCCGGACAATATGACGTTGGTGAGGAGCGACCGGCGCTTCGTTGCGCTCCTTCAAGATTCCGCGGAGCACCTTCGCCTCTTCACTCAGCTCCAGCTGCTGGAGGTGCTGCAGTCCTTCGTGTGGCTGGACATACCCTCCGCCCACGCTGTGCTCGGGCAGTACGAGGCCGAGCTGAGCCGCCGGGCCGACCAGATGAGTTTACACCAGTTGCTGTTCGCTGCGGACTTGTGGCGTTGTATTGGCCGGCAGGTTCCGGAGTTCTTGCAGCACCTCTATGAATCCGTCCGCCTGAATCTTGGACAGATCGGCGTCCCTGAGCTTGTGCAACTGCTGTATATAATGGGAGAGAGTAGGCAGTGCTCAAGAAAGCTAATAGCTCCCGTGGAGAAGCTTCTCATGCGTCACGTACAGCAACTTTACCCTGAGGAAGTTGGTGCTGTGTGCCTGGGGCTATTTAAATCCCAGACCTCCATATCCGAGGGGGCAGTGACCCGCATTATTGATAAGGCGCACTCCCTCGTTGGGGAGATGAGCGACTTTGCCATGGTGAACGTGCTGAAATACCTGCGCTTCAGCTACCTGTATCACACAGCGTGGCTGGACGCCATAGGGCGGGAGGTTCCTGGACGGGCCCACGCGATGGGTGTCCAGGGGCTGATGCACGTGGCGCTGGCCTGCTCGGCGCTGCATTACCACAATGACAGCATCCTGTTGGCGATCGCTGAGAGAGTTCCCTCGCTGGTGCCGCACTGCAGGAGCAAAGACGCCTGCAAACTGCTGTGGTCCTTCGGCACGTTAGGGTTCCTCCCGGCTCGGAGCCCAAGCTTCTATCCGAGCCTCACAGACGCCCTGAGGAGGAAGAGAGCTGAGTTCCAACGATACCCAGAACATCTGCTCACTGGGCTTCTAGGCCTGGCCTTTGTTTCTCAGTTTCCAGAGGACCTAATTGAGTTTGCTTTGAGTCCCCACTTTGTCCGCCTAGCACTGAAATCCACACAGATGGAGCTGAAAAAAGACCTTTTTACTTTAGACGGAGCGGTGGCCCTGGAGTTGCCTCGGCGGAGTGGTCCGCGGCTGAGCCGTGAGCTGAGGGAGGAGGTGAAGGAAATGCTGTGGAAGTTTGCTCAATCGGACCTGTGCCTGAAACCAGAGGTCCGGGAGGCGGAGTCCGCCTTGCAGGATCTTCTGGGAGGAGAGCAGTTCGTAGTTAAGAGAATGATTCTCCCCCACACTCGCTCCATCGACCTCGAAGTACATTTCGACTCCAGCGGACAGCCGATCCCTGTGAACGCAGCATCGCACACGGCCACGTTACCTCAGGATGACCGTGCTTCCAGAAACCCTTCTCATCAGGGCTGGGAGAGAATGAATTTAGGAGTAACTATAACCGAGCAACTTCTAGCACAGCTAACCAGTACAACAAAACCCACCGATCCTTTAACCCCTACTGCTACGGTGAAGCCCCCACCCGTCCACGGGTTGAGGTCGGTTGAAGGCGGGAGACTGTTTGACACGGGGTTAGACCTGACCGCCGACATCATAAAATCTCTCGCCAAACCCTGCGGCCGAGACTCGGCCCCTCGGGACTCGAAAGGCACGGTCAAACTCGCGATCCAGGTTTCCAGCAGGAACCACTATTGCTACCGTTCACAACAGATGTTGGGCCTTCCCGCCATGAAGAGGAGGCAGTTGAAGTTGGCGGGCTACAGGGTTGTGGAGCTTAGCCATCAGGAGTGGCTGCCGCTGCTGAGGAAAAGCCGGGCTGAGAAGCTGGCACATCTGCACTGCAAAATCTACAACAGCCTGTAATGACTCTAATGAATGAATATATGTTGAGTTGAAAGAAGCATTGCTTCAGGATTATTGTTCAAAGGCAAATAAAAAAAAAAACCAACACACATTCAACTCCTCCTGTCCTACGGTATCACTTCATACAATTTATATATTTCCTCTCCTGGTCCGGCAATATTTAGCTAATGGCTTCCAGGGTCTGTGGCTGAGCTAAAATCAAGTTAAGCTAGTTAATCAAACTTACCTCCACGGCATCTGACCTGATTTGTTCAGCTGATTTGATCTTAACAGATTTCTCTCTTTCTCTTCTTTTTTTGACTGCTCATGAACCATAGAATCTGTTCCAATTTGATATAGACCGGGATAAAATCCATTGCAATTTAATACCAAAGGGGAGGCTAATTTATTACCTAGTGAATGATCACAGTTAGAGTGACGCATCAGTGGATCTTGGACCTCTGACAGACTTCTGCTGGCTCAGCTAAATTGCTCCTGTTGAGGTGAATGTTTTATTGAGGTTATTTTAGTTGCATTTATTTGTCTTCCAACAATGTTTTTGGAACTGGGTGTCTTGAACAGCTCTCTATGAAGTCATATATATTTTCATGGCGGGGTTGTTTCAAAGTCAATGGTAGTTTAAGATTAGCTTTTTACAATCAAGATAAACCTTAGAGAACTGGAGATGGATTGGCGATGTTTATTAAGGCTGTTAATATTGTACAAAGTGTCTAGAACTCCCTCTGCCCCCTCCCTGATTTCTCACAAGCCAGACACATTGACTCTTTAGCGTCTATCACTATTATATTATGCAATACTACTAGTATTGTCCTGTGCAAATACCCCAGTGAAAGGCTCAACATGTATTACATGTTAAAGGCTCCCTGCAAACGGAATATATAACAGCATTGAAGACGGTACATTCAAAGGTTTCTCTTTATTTATGAAATACTTTTGACAGAAACAGGATCCATGTGGCAGATCATGCAACACCTTCCCTTTGAAACTGTCCGAGCATGTAAGTGACAGACCGGCTGCAGCCACTGACTCCGTGAAATTAGTTCTTTCACCCTGGGATACGTTGGATCTCCTCGAGTGTGACTCCTCAGAGCCGTCGCACAAGGATTTTGGTCCGGAGGTCATCGGCCCTTCTCTCTCATTCGGGGTGAAGGAATGTACGCGCACCTCTGTATTTGTATCCCGAGAGGACAATGTCCCTTCTCTGACACATTTAGGATATCACCTCGTATATAGACGTGAACTCGTGTAAGAATATTAGAACAACCAAAGCTAAATAAATGGCTCAGAATGCGTTAAAATAAGCTGTGACAGGCGACTGTGCCGGGTCGGCTTTGAAGCACAGGATCGCCGGCTCGATGCCCAGCTCCTCTAGCCCGTGTCGGTGTGTCCTGGGGCGGGACGAATAACCCCAACTTGCTCCCGTAGGCTGTGCCTGCGCTCTATGAAGGGGTATGAATGTGCCTGGTGGGCAGTGGGCGCCTTGCATGTCAGCCCCTGCAGTCAGTGTGTGAGTGTGAATGGTTGAATAATGACGTATTACATATTGTGTTAAAAGGCTCTTTAAACAATAGTAATATTAGCACATAGATCTTTGTCAGACAAAATAGATATTTTAACTTAATGGACATTGTTTTATTCCAAATGTATAAAAAAAACAAATCTTTATTGTTTACGTCGTGTCCAAGGTTTGGGAACCCAGGCAGGATATCCTTATTACTACCCGAAGAAAAAGCCAGGATGAGACCTCGGCGTAAGGACACGCTGGAGAGACTAGAGGTGTGTTGTGTTCCCCTTAAAATGTTTTTCCCTTTCATCTGCCCCCCCCCTTTCCTTTGACCTAGAAACCCATGTTGGTGCTTCAGTCTTTACCAGCTGTCGCATTGTAGATGACACAAATAGCTTAATGGTCTCTGACTAGGAAGCATTGTCTAGGAAGCACAGAGAAGAACATCCTGCAGGGAGATTGTTCCTGATGGCACCTCAGACAAAACTGGTGTTCCTAAAAGGTGCATCTCCAAAACTGATCACCCGAATGTTCTTTCTCAGAGGATGAACTAAAGCATCAAAGCTATTGCGTGGCCCACATGCGCTGCATATCTTTCTATCATATCTAATTGCCAATTGGAGTGAATATTTAAGTCAGGACCACTTCAGTAATGGGTACAGGCTTTTGATAACATCAGCCAATACTAATTACCCTCTGTCTCCTTGCCTTCTTACGTGGACTATAGGCGGCAAGTGGTGTAGAGGGAGGGAAGGAAGTGAGAAGTGGGAAGGACAAATTCAATCAACACTTCATCTGCCAGCAAGCGTGGGAGCAACAGAGACCCCCCCATCCCCCACTCTGCACCCCAAACACACTCCGCCCCCCCGCAGAGAGCTGCTGGGTAAAGAGGGGTTTGTAGTGGCAGAATGAATGGATAGAGAGATGTTAGCACCTTCCTGCAGAGGGCACTATCGACTAAGGGAACAGCTCGTTATACCCGAGTGACAGTGATTAAATAGTTCCATTTGTGTTTTAACGTACTAATCTGTTTATATTATTAATGTATATTTTTATGTATATATCTTATTTTATTCTTATATTGCACCAATGCACCAAGTTAAGTTATGCCCTATGTGTAACATATGTGGCAATAAATGGGTTCTGATTTTGTATATATTATTGAATCATGTTTTCGACAGTGTAGCTGATTTGCAGACTCAGCGAATGACACAGAAATGCATTCAAGCACAAGTTTAACAAGTTAGAAGAAAGTCAATAAATACACCGATTCTTCTCAGATCTGAAAAACTGTCAAAGAGATTATTCATTTGGGCCCTTTCAAGTCAGTGCCGTCCCTGCAGCTACGAATTTCACACCTCTGAGTGTTCGTTCGAGAAGGATGCTTTTGAAGTCGAGATGATTCCGATTCTCATTTAACAGCATTCTCTTTGGATTCAAATGTGACTCCTTGGAAAGCCAAATGAAACCTATGGGAGAAAACGTTCTCACTGATGCCGTGTCAGCCCTATTATGTTTTCCAGTCGACGCTAACAAGGACAAGCGTGTTCAGGGAACAGGGACCGCACTAGTATCAACCAGCGCGTGGAGTGACGTGAATGATAATCGGCTTAGATTGGATCGTCGTTCCGTTGAGTGAGCAACCTCCTGAGCAAGGTGCCAAACATTCATTTGTTTGTTTGATGACAGCAACAACAACAAAAATAGTGACTTACTTACCTGCTTTGGACAAAGGTAACCAGAGAGTAATCATCAGGCTGAGTCACTATTTTCTAAACGGGGGAGCGTTGATGGAGGAAGCTCTGGTACTGAATGCTCTCTCAGTAATCCCCGTCTTATTTGCATTTCAATTCTTGCTTCCCTTAGCATGGAAACTAATCCGGCACAGTCTGCGTGTAGCCCGAATTTGCATCAACATTTCTTAAGTTGTCTCAACATAGAGATGCTAATGTCTGACTACTATAAATCCTTAACTTAGCTTATTGTGTGAGACAGACAAATCCCAACGTCACATATTGTATTCAAACAATCCCCCATGTAACACAAAAAAATCTACTTCACAGACTTAATCGACTTGCAGAGAAATTCATTTTTCCTGAGAGTGACAACAAATTAACCCCATCACAGTTCTGCAGGATGATGGTCAATAAGCCCTCCTGAATGCCTCCGTATCGCTTTCCGATCAGAGCCTTTCTGTGGCATTCAATGATGGGTCTGGATGCCTTTTAACATTCCAAACACACACACACACACACTCTGCTGAGCCAACGGCTGCAGCGACGCGACTGATTGACTGTTTATTGATAGACCTTTATTAACAACCACGTTAAAGATTTGCTGCCTGGTTCCTCATTTGTTAAGGGATAACACCGTTCACCGTTTGGCTTCATTTGGATTGTTAGTGTTGCATTTTTACTTAAAGATGAATACAGTCAAAGTCATGTATTATCATTTAAACGCATAGTCGCCCCCAAAGGAATTTGGGATGTCACCATAGAACCAGGGGCACTGACATTTTTATAAAAGCATTTGACATGGCATTGGAATGCTAAAGATTTTCAAATGTCCAAATGATTTCCAGATGTCCAAACGCGTTTTCCTTGATGGATTTAGTCAGCTCGGCTATCCTTTCGGCCCATGAAAGGTTGTGCACAAGCCTGCTGCTGCTGCTGGAAGCGAGGTTGAAGAGAGCAGTAACAGTAGGAGACTAAAACCAAAACAATCCGCTGAAAAGCACTTAAACACTCCATATATTGTAAGGAGACTCTAGGGGGAATTTATAAGTGATTGTCAGCTTGTTCCCAGAAGTTCCCTTACATGTGAAAGTGATATTTTTTTCCATCCAGAACTGGAAGCAATTATTGATATAATATACAGATTAGTGCAGCTTTAAAGTAGAATCTGTGAGACAAGCAGTGAAGTCACTAAAGTGGGAATAAATGTTTGTGTTTAACACTTCAATTATTGCTAAATTATGCATGACGTAATGCAAAAAAAAAAAAAAAAAAGGATAATGAGGCTTCAACCAAAACCAAAAATCAGCCCCTTCAGTCGTGTCTTTGAAGCGGTTACCTGTAAAACAAAAGGCACTCCCAAAGGAAAACACGCGCCAGTGCTTCAGATGAGTAGATGAAGATTTTCTTTCTCCTATATAAACACTTAGAACTGCATTGATACTTCCATCTTACGGAGATGAGGATGCGGGATGCTTACTCTGCAGGATGCCTGACGGTGAGAAGAATCTGGAGGAGCAATTTGTCAAGGATCAATGACATGTGGTGCTACAGTATGCTGTTAAACAGGTTATTAAATCTATTGTGAGCCCTGACAAGGACCCGTTACAGAGCTTGGTTGAATAATGTGAAGGTAAAACTAAAAGTATAAAAAACGTTTGCACATTTGCATTTACATTTTAGAGTAAACTCTGCACACTTTCTCCCCATCAGATATAAACCATGATACTGTATGTTCGATTTTAAGTTGTATTTCTTGAGCTTGATTTGAGCATTTCAGCTGTTGCTGAATGTTTCATGCAATTTTGAGATGTCAGAGATCTACAAATGGGCCTTATTCCGGGACTCAGATTGTTGAATGGTTCTCATTTCAAATTAAATGTCAAGTAGATTTTATTTGCACAGCCCAATGCCCCACATTATGTGGCTTTAGTGTAGCCATTTCTTGGTTTATTCCCAATAAATCTCCATTTATGTCTGTGTCTTCTGTTTAGATACCAAAGGCGTTTTGTCTCTAAAAGCTCAAATAAGAAATTGTACATTTGGCTTCCTGGTTAATATCAGCGCAACCCTAAATTTGATGCTGGCAGTTGAACAGAGACATCAGGGCATGAGGTTTTTCGCTTGACAAATATGTAGTCTATAGTCTATTCATGCTGTGTTTGAATGTCATTTTCCGTGCTATCATAAATAGAAAAGGAAACACCACAAAGAGGTGATGCAGGAATCGCTACAGGATCAGGAACTGGAACAAACATCCAACGGTGAAATCCTACATGCCTCTTAAAGTACAACCACCTTCTATATCCTCTGTTCTCAGCTCCACATTGTTTATCTCAGACTTTCAGTAGTGTCGACTGTATGATTGCTAAATGCCCCATTAGCATAACCAAATGAGTCTTATAAAATCAAAAAGTGCATTATCCTCTAATTGTGTTCCACAGAGTGATGCTCAGCCTACCCCTGAGCTTAAATTAAATGTGTCCACATCGCTTGCTTTTATGTGCACGGAAATCATCTTCTACTTAATGGGAGTGCACTTTTTATTCTGTAATTACACCCTAATAAACCCGGCATACCAATTTAAAATGATGGGATAACTATGGCGTGACAATTAATGATATTATCTCTGACACTCAGAGATCAGATAAACACCGCGACAGAGATGGACGCACAGGGCAGCACACTCAAACACACACACACACACACACCTGCAAATGTATTCTGCTCTTACTACATTATATCATCAAGAGGCATGCTCAGGAAGTTGATGAACGCTGGGTATGTTTAAAATCTTTCTAATGTTTGAACTTCCGTTCATAAATAATGGATGGATTTTACAGTGCATTCACATTGTGTTGACGTTACATCAACGTTGTGCTCTGGTGCACGTTATTGTACACCATTTCTATTTCATGGACATGCACACACACGCACACCTCCATGCACATGCGCCATTCTCCCAGATTCTGACTATGTTTGGTGGTTTAGTTCACTAATTTGTTATGTTTCAGCCCGTAAAATAAAAAAAACATAATATAACAACATTGTGTTGTGCTGCACGTTATTGTACACCATTTATATTTCATGGACATGCAATATGGGGGAAAAGATGTCTCTTGTGACGGTGTATTGCGAAGACATTCATTGACAGGGCAGACTAAGTTAAATTAAATAGGAGTAGTGCCTCTCCGAGTCGTATCCACCGTGTGACAAATACAGAATCCTAGTTGTTCGAGGGAAGTGGTGCGCAAGAAGATTTTATCTGCTGTGATACAGGAGGCACATTTTAAATGAGTGCTCAGCCGACACTAAATGAAAGCCTCCACCAAAAGCAGAAAAATAGACTCACATACAAAAAAAGTTCCTTCACAAAAGCAATTTCTTGTTCTCTTTCTCTGGAACTGTACCACTTATGCTTTGATCTAAGTCAGCACAGGTTTTCTTCAGCTCTCAAAACCACATATTTAATGGATTTGACTGTATGGAACCCCAACGTGGTTGACCTCATTCCGGAGGATTGATGCATTATGGGACCTTCTGATCAGAAAGAGCTTTAAATAATTTCTGCCATCGTGGCTTATTGCTTATCAACGTATCCTGCTGCTGATTAGACTCCATCCCTGCTTTAATCCGGACAACTTAATTATACAGGAGATGTCCGATTCCCAAGGACGCTTTCATTTCTAGTGTGGTGTGAATACTTGATGTTGCCACCCCCCTGTGCCATAGAAATCTAGAGGGAGAGAAGGACATGTATGCGGGGTAATTGTGATTTATATATTACATGCATGACAAAATCTCAATCAAGATGAATCTGAATTGAACCAAATTGGATAGTCAGCCCTAATGAAACATAAAAAAATGCATCCTTTGGTCAATGCGCAGTACATTTGTATTTCATTACACACTCTGTCAGTAAATAAACAGGTGTCCATAAACAAAGTAGGCCATCACCTCGAAAATTGGCTTGATTATTGTAGTTAACATGCTTCACTTCTGATAATTCAAATGTATGAGACTAAACAAGTATAACAAAGTATACGTTGCCACAGCAACCAACCTTTTCCCCGCTTGACTGTTTTCCTGTGAGTGGATGTTTTATGTCTTTGATCTAGTAGCCAGTGGCTAGGTGAGGGGTTTAACTGTGTTACACAAAGTGGAAGAATCCTCCCAGTGGGTAAAAGAACCCATCAAGATCCCAATCGACGCTTTGATTAAAGGAGAGGAAATATATGGCGTTATCTGTTCTCAGGAGTTTATCATCTCCCAGGAATCCAATTCCGTCTCTCAAACGTCTGGCGTATTTCCTTGCAAGAAAAATAAAACACAGAAGGAAGATTCTAAGGATCTAATTCTATTTGTAAAAGATCTTTTTCTTCTCTTTTTTTTGTCGGATTGCTAAGATTTAGATTAAGATACAATAAATGTGTACATATACCTCCAAACAACTCAGGTGTACGCACAAATATGCAGGAACTGTGCTGAATTATTAACAGACATTTTGGAATCTAAAATAGTAGCTTTGAATAATTCATTTTAAATTCTTTCATATTGTAAAACCAGTGTGGAGATTGATTTGACATCACTCTTAAGTCTTATCTCCTTCATCCTTAGCGTTTCTTTAGTTTGCTGTGCAGAGGAGTCACATTTAGTATCTTCCCAAGATAGCCGCGAGGATGTTCCCCACATACGCAGAGCGCAGCTGCAGCAGGTGGCGGAAGTGTTACAAAATAGATGCAAATAAATGTTTTCAGGCTTTCCAGAGGGGCGATCATTTACAATTCAGGCCGTCACATTGTTTCAACTGGCCTACGTGAAAAGGGTTTAGTGACGGATTTCAATAAGCCACTCGGTGCAGGAGGAGATCCTGTTCCTTACTCGCCTTTGCAAAGAGACTGCAGGTCTTTCGTATTTTTATGGGGGGAGGTTCCTGTTTATTATTGTTCACAAATGACAATACAAATTTATATCACTTAGCCTCTTGGTCTCCGTCTGTGTGTCTGGTTTGCGGTAAAAACCGTGCGACCTCCCCGTCGGCCATGCATCATTACCCTTGTCGGTTGCACCTGCGCCCCGTATATAAACTACCTGCCACACTAATACACACAATTCAAACATATTATACACAGAAATAGCTAATGGCTCCTACAAAGGGCTTTGCTGTTTATCTGGTTGCCGCGGCTTGATGTTTCGTCGAGTGATGGAATGTGTCGGGCCTGCAATCACCTGAGCTGCTGCAGCTGATGCTGCACATTGCAGCGGCAGATGCAGCTGCGTTACAGATTCATCAGGGATCGGCGGCGCTCTCTTTGGATGTGTTCTAAACCATAAGAGTGCTAACCTCAGCTAAGACGGTAGTTTTGTGTTAGGCTCAGCATGTTTTTGTTTAGTTTGTGAATCTAGATCTAAGCCAGTACTTCTCATCCCTTCTCTACGTGTGTATACATATATACAGTATGTATATACATCACTATATATATATATATATATATATATATATATATATATATATATATATATATTATTGGAGGTGCCTTGCATGCCACTGATACAATTCTTTTTTGATCACAGGTAACAATATGATGAAGAATTCATGTGGTTTAAATAATGCATGACAGAACAAGACGAAGTCATGCTTGTAGCTATGTGAGGCTGTTCTCGGGCACGAGGGTGTTGAAGCTAGATAACGCCGGCCTCAATGCTGAGCTTCCTGATGTTCAGCGTCTTCACAATCTCTGCGTCATATTCAAGCACACAAACATTTGATGGTTTCCTAAGTTTAATGGATGTCGAGGAAAAGAGAATCTGGGGATCAGCAAAAGCTTTCAGGACGAAAGTCAGGAGACAATGAACGTCAGAATAAAAAATGTTGAGCCAATCCGTCAAGTAGATTTCACTGGACAAGTGAAAATGTTTGGACTTAAATTGCATGAACAGTCAGGGAATCAGAATCAAGTAATGTAGTCATCTCTATATATTTTATGTGAACATATGCAGTGGATGTTGATGTTGTTGTAGGTGTGTGTAAACGTTCTCATTTACAGCAATGATGTAATTTAATTTAAAGGTTCTGTCGAATTTACAGAGTATCTGTTGACATTCAAGTGTATTATCTTTTAAATATTTAAAGGATTACCTGCTAGATATATCCAGTTTTGTGCATTACTAATAAACGGTTTAGCTTAGGCACATACAATTGTTGTAACAATATATATTTTTAATTCTTGTAACAATATATATATATATATATATATTACATGACATCTTTCAAGTAATTCAAAGGGACCTGTTTTTGTTTTTAACAAAATAAAAACAATCCTTGTCAAAACTGGTGAAGACTTCAAATGGTTGGCTGGATACGCTTGACGTGTCTTTTGGGAAATCTTGGCAGTTAACCAACAATAGCCTGTCAGTTATCCAGTCAACGGAGAAGAACCGAAGTGGAGTCTTACATAAATTGCTATGAGCGTCCTCAGTATTACCGGAGCTGACACATGCTAGCAGGTCTCCTCAGTCTTTTGGCTTTGGAGGAATTGTGTAGTTGCACAATACGTAACAATAGGAACAACTTGAAAGAACTGTTTTGATGCAATGCCACCAGCGCACAGTACACAGCCTTCAGCAAATAATGTTTTTCGGTGTAGTTAATGAGGAGCAATAGGGATGGTCAAACGCTGAGGCATAGAGTTACCGCTCTTTGAAGTGCTTCTTTCTAAATATTAATGATATTCATGACCTATTTGCTACTTCACTTTATGCAAATTCATGATGGGCTCGTTGCCTTAATGCATTCATAGAGAACACGAAAATGCTGTTGGCACGACAATAATATAATTAATGAGGGAGTGTATGAATAAACTTTGTAACCACAACCAAGAATGTGGCCATGACACTGCGATTGCACTTCTTTTGGACATCTGAACAATTGCGAAAATTAAAGTCAAAGTCGGGATCTCATTATATTATAACAACAAAACAACCTGGGTGAAGACATTTGTTTGACAGCTTGTACATGCCAGTGCTCCCCGGGGTCCAGAAGTTGGTTACCCAACACTCCCACCTAGCCATCTGTCTGAATTCATTGTGGCTAGAATGCACACGGCAAAGAGGGACGGAAACACGGAAAAGTGCTTTCAGGAACCACAGTGCACCCTGAGCCTGTCACGGGAGCTAAGTTTAAAGTCAGTGTCTTGCCTCGAACTGTATGCTGCTTAAAAAGTTGACTTCAAGTTTGAATATAATAGGGTCTGAGTCGCCACCAACTAAGAAAAGAGCAAAGTGGGTCCACGGTGCTGTGCACGAGACAAATACTCACAAATACATCTGCGACGCACTGAAGCTTGTGGTCGTACGTAACTAGGATTCATACTGAAACTGCAGTTGTGTATCTGACGCCGTGCCGCAGCGGAAACAATGACTTTCAAACCTCACACGATCATAAGATGTTCTGCATTTTGTTGTTAAATTGATTTTAAGATGATTTTAAAAATATTGGTAATATTGTGGTAAATCTCACCACATTTAAACAGTACATTTATTCCTTTTTTACAGCTCAGATAAAATACTACTTGTGAAAAGAACCATTGGCAGATGTAGTGCGGTTTGTTGGCTCGCTCCAGCTGTCGGTTCAGTTTTAGGAGATGGCCAGAGAAGGGAAGAGGGAAATGTGCAACAGTGCAGCAATAGCTGCATTTAAATTTAGACTGCCACAGTGCATGAGCAATCTTTTATTGTCCCCTTACACTTCACAGCAAAGTCACATGTTGTTGGCGTGTAGAGTTTTCAGAGCATATTGTACGAAATAAAGCAGCGTGCGTTGGTCTAGCTGTGAAAAACAAGGCTCAAGGCTCAGCGTGATTGTATTAAAATGATACTACGATTTCATGCCCCTCTTGCTGTCTTTGGGCTTGAGTATAAACCATTATTGCTCTGGGAGGGACACTTATTTTAGCGTTAGAATTGTCTCCCCCCTCTCTCCACTAAATGAGGAAAACACCAACAGGGCCCTTTCAGGTCACATCTCTTTCACATCAGGACGAGACGGCGCTATAATGGATCACCCCGGTCTGCCGCATTTATAAATAAACTTGCCGTGAGACAAGAAACCGATTTAGAGCTGCAATGTAAGTCACACTTAATCATAAACGCGGCAGTCCACCGAGGCCTGTTTGTTGGCACTATAAATGACGGGCTAAAGCGTGTCAGTCCGTTATAGCAGTTATATTGACACTTCAGGCCAAGATACAGAGGAGGACGTGCCCTTGATGCGCTGAAGTGCCATGAGGAAGATGGGCTGATAAAAAAAGTGGGTGGATAACAGGCTTGGACAGAGGTTAATGCAAGACGAGCGACTCAGCAGGGCGGCAGATGAGCAGCACAGTGTGCCGCTAACTGGTGGAGAGACATGATTTTATTCACGGTGGATCATTTGGCGTGGGGGGAAATATTAAAAATCGCCTGAATGGAGGCAGGAAGCCTCAAAGAATGGTATCATGGATGCAGCCTACGGTCTGACATTGTAATACGCAGCACTCAAGCGCTTTGAAAGCGTCTTGAAAACATCAATTCACTGTATTCACAACATTTAGCTTCACCAAAGATTTTCCTTTCTTTCTCAGTGTAAAAAATGATTCTCATGTTTAGTGTGTAGTACAATAAACGTCTGGATGAAAAGGGATTTTGTCACTTTTTTCACTTTGGCAGACATAAGCCTGGATAAGCCCTCAGAAATATTAGTGGGTCTCCCACAAATGCTGTTTCCAGTTGTTGCAAATAAACTGGTCAAGTTTTGCACATCCCGAATCCAAATCCCCCTTCTGTTTTAAATAATAATATATAAATGACAGTTTATGGTCATACTGTCATTCATCAATTATTATTGAAGCCGTGTATTTGGCTGCTGTCGTTGTACGAAACATTGAAAGACAGAATAATAGGAAAAAGTATAGCCTCATTGGTCGGCTGAAGTCCTTCAGGCAAGCATGAATACACTCTGAGTCAATGATTTATGCACCCACTCTCACACACACACACACACAAAGTGAGAAAGAGAGAGACAGAGCATTGCCGCACATGGAAACAGAAGACTGAAAAGGCTTCAGGGACAGAAACACAGTCTGAGAGTAACAACTGGAACACATACATATGTTGCCAGATGTGAGATTCCGCTAGTCGCCATGAAAGAAACAGAGACATATCGAAGAGGTTTCTGATTCAGTGGTATTTCTGCTGTGTTTGCTCGACTGATTTAAGCTATAGTAAAGCTTTTTCCTTTGGCGAATGCTTACAGTCACAATATGCTGTCTTCACACTGCCTGACACATCTCTTCAAGCTTACATAATGTAGATCTGCCCTAATTTCTCTCTCCCTGGCTGAATTGCGTACTTCAAGCAGCTAAGCAACATACCACTGCCCATCTGACAAACATTGAGTCAAGAGGTGATCCACTGTTGGTTTGCTGTCTTATTATCACGTGGACCTTCCTTGTCATTAAGGCCAAAATGCAAAGCGGGGTAATGTAGTCGGTGCCAGCTTTGGTCTTTCGACGTGTACAAAGACGTGCAACAAAGAGTAATTAAACATCAGGGCTGAGTTACAAATGGCTTCACAGTCGTGGGTGTAATACATCAAATAGCTTTCTTGTGTCAGGTAATTGGATGTTTTCAAGGATACTGCTGTGTTTGCAAATACTGTAGTTTCTCTGCGAGTGTCTTGGTGCATCTGCATGCAGAAGTGTTGATGATTCACAGTTAGGTCCCTTATTTACTTTATCCCAGATCTATGCACATGGCAATTGAAACAGCAAATACATCCTGTGTTGTACCTTTGTTGCCATGAGATGCTCAAGAAGAAACATTTTGAATTAAATAGTGTAAAAGAGACTCGTCTTTGTTAAAAGTACATTTTGTAATACAGCCATCGGCTTGTTCTTCTATGTGCAGCTGTTGTTACGCTTTAGGCATCAGTTAATCATTTCATCATTTCGTTTATCCATGAGACAATTGATTATTTGAGTTGTTGTCAGAATGTATAAGCGTGGTAACTATCTCAATGTTGATTATGCAACGCGGCCCTTTTCTCTATTTGCCAACTGCATAAATGAAACTATGACAACGTCTTAAACTGGACATTTGAATTATATATTGTAATTTTGAGAAATGTTTTTAAAAATGCCAATGGCGTTTTGTGCAGCATTTTCAAACCTTTCCCCTATATGCACTATGACATTTACCTCACACACCAAGGCTTGGGGGGTAAAGGGAACGCAAAAACAAGGGTATTCCAAATGAACACATATATTTTATTCATCAGCTAACAACTAGAGACACAGCACATTGTAGATATATTTACCCCACGTATTCCTAGTTGCACTGTGTTCCTGCAATGAGAGACCAGGATTTGGCTTTTCCAAGCCGATGCAAGTTTGAACAGAAATGCTGATGAAGTGTTCTATTTACAAATCAGAGGTTGACATAGAAAAGAATCATATGAAAAACAAAGAAAAACAAAGAGAAGCAAAAATACAAATTTAAGACACTAAATGGATTTCCTCTTCAACTGCATAAATACACAGGACAGTCACATTCCAATTAAACTTTCTGCGTTATCAGTATTTGCGGTTTCACGTGTGACAAATATTAACATTTGGTCTTTGATTACAAAAAGCAGAATGAGCAAAACATATAAAAAATGTTTGTTATATACAGTGTTCCATTACACAATTGTTTGAGCAAGATTCTCACAAATTGAAATAAACATCATTGGAAATGAAAAGTTTAACGTTTTGGGTGAATTTTCCTCCAAACACACTGCCAGAATATATATTTTTGCATTAGTTTGGTCGCACAAAATCTACTACACATAAACAAAAGATTATTTTGAGAACTGAAACAACGACTGAATGACGGCCACCGCTCACAATAAAACCATTTGTTGGTCTGTCTGTGCAGGTTTACAGTGTTTTTTACCACCAACTTCACAGCAATATATTAATAAAAACAAATACTACATGTAACCAAGTACAACCCTGTGCAGGTTTAAATCATGCAGCACTGTGTCCATTTCATCTCATTGGTTATGACGAATGTCCAAAGAGCAGACACAGGTCAAGTGACAAAATAATCACAAAACGAAATTAGAAGAAGTGAAAGGCAACCAACCAAAGACGGATACTTGATAAACAACATGACTAACGCTGAAGTGTAATTCATGGTGACATGCAGACCACGTCCAAATACCCCATGTCCTCTAATTAGCTGAGTTAAGATGACAGGTCTTGTGCATAATACTGCTTGAGTTGATGACGCGAGTTCACCCGGTGTATTAAACTATGGGAAATTCAGATTTTTAGGCTTATACGCTATTGACCCAGAAATTGATTCAACTGCATTATGACTTGATGACGAGCTTCTTGCATAAACGCAACTCTATCTGCTCAGGCATTCGTTTTTGTGCTTTTATTTCTTATGGCTAAATCTCATGCGGACCTTCATGTTTTTGCTGCACACATTTGTTGCACTCTCCATCAAACTCTCCCAGAAAAAGCGACTGTTTTGGCAGTCAAATCACCAGATTTTATGCAACCCTACTCCAAACAGATAAGAACCAACAATGCCAAATAATTAGTGGGTGTTATTCTTTATGAAGTAATACCCCAAAATCCACTTATTATTCCTCTACTCATTTAATTACAAATAAATTAAGTTGAAAAAAAAATTATCCAAGAGATTTTAAAAGAGTTCCTCTTAATATTCACGAGTTGAACATTTCAAATAAACACATATGGGATGTGGTCATATCACGTTCACGAGTGTCCGAGGGGATGAGCTGTTGGTATTTCACACAGATTGTCCAAGTATTCTCTACGTCTATGCTTAGTGCAGGATATTTCAACATGTGGTGGTTTTGTATACAGGAATCAATTCTACTCGTATGGCTATTTGCACATGTTAGCATAATAAACGTGTTAGAAAGTGACATCATTGGTGACCTGTGGTCACGAGTGCATTTTTAAGAAAAGAGAAAACAAAGAATACCCATATTTGTTTCTATAAAAATATGCAGTCATTTAATGTATGTTTTATCAGGGCCACAAGGCCAACATGTTTGGCTTAAATTCATCTGAATTCCAAATAGAAGTTGATGTATTATACCCATACCACGTATTGCACATCTACTCAAATGCATTGCAACTTGAAGACAATTTGTGTGGATGCAGACATATAAAGAAAAGAGGTTGTAAGTTCTCAATGAAACACGGGGATGTGTTTTGATGTACTCCTCTGAATTATTAAGCGTTGGATACATACGGAGCTGATTGTTGTGTTAAGGGTTGTGGATCTGGTGATAATACATTTATAAGCGCTATCACTTTTTGCATCTGTGAAGTATGATAGACGATAAAATATATGATAAATACATCTTCTGTCTGTTACATTACACTGGAATAGCGTTGTGATTCTAATCTTTTAGTTGCAATGTTTGTGAGTAGAGGTAAAATACATTGATATTCATATCTTACATAAAATTGCAACATGTTTCAATAATCAGTCAAAGCAGGTAGTTTAGAGTTGGGGAGGCTGTGAGGAAACACCACAGATTAGATCTGTTTAGCATATTTTTAGGATACTAATTCATCTACCCTTAGATCTGTAAGTGAGAAAGCAGTTTTATTGAGCTCAAATGAGATTGTTAGTGTTAGGGTTAACCCTAGGGTTCCCACAGCTTTGCATACTCGATAAAAACAACCTGTAATTTGATAAAAAAAAAAAAAGACCAATTTTCACCAGAGCACAATTTCCTAATTTGTGTGAATTCTGTCGACACTTGAACACAGGTATGATTCACGCTTACTCATGAATGCACTGATTGAATCTCATGTGTGAGTTTAGTCTTGAATAAATTCGACAGAACTGGAATCTAGGCCTAAAAATGTAACAAAAACCTGGCTTATTTGGGGATAACAACATATCATCTGCACACTTCATTAACCCTCATGAAATACAGCTAATTTGAGAGTTCAAAGCTCACAATTTTGTTGTTGAAAAACCTCCAGGATGTTTTTTTTATGTTGGGATGAGTCATGAGAGCCCCGAACATCTGTTTGTTTGTTCATATTAACAATTTTAAACCACAATGTTCTACACCACAGGGGTAAAGGGATAAGTGCTACTTTAAAACGAGTACACTCCCCTTTATTAGTCAACCTTGTGACACACGATTCCCAGAAATACATAATGTCCCTCACAATTCATTGTACCAACAAGGGTGATGAAAGAGCACGGTATGTTTTTTTGAACATGGTTTGATTCCTGATAAAAATGAATCACATGTTTCAAGTCTCTCAAAACTGTGTGAATGTTGTTCTTTTCTCAAGAACCTCAAGGTAATCGGGATCGATATGAAGCTTTGCCTTTAGCTCCCAGTACTCACTCCTGTTGGGCTCCACGTACACAGTACTTGGTGACGCACAATAGAGTATCGTCTGTTGTATTCTTTCTGGGTGCACGTATTGATGCCTGGCATCAAAGTCAGAGGCATACGGACTCGACAAATGCGCCGCATGCCTGCATGGTAGCGTCTTGCTGTGGCACGTGTGCTTGTCGGGCTCCAGTACATCTCGGTAGTAAGACTGGTCGTCCTGGTGAGGGGTTGAGGTCTTGTTAAGAGGCTCTGGGGTGGTGACGCTGTATTCCGAGCTTATGGCGTTACTTGCTGCCTCTTCGTCCGAGTTACCCAGAAAAGCGCCGCTCAGTTCATCGAAGTCCCTGAACCCATCGGCCGATCGGCTGTCCGTAGGGCTCTGGACTGTGGTTCTGCCTGCGGATTCCATGGGTTGTGGGATGTACTCGTAAACACGTCCAGCAGACGTTCTGACTTTCGGAATGGATCCCGTTTTGTAGAGACCATACTCAATGTTAAGAGAGCTAATGCAAGCGTTCATGGAGTTATTATGCTCGTTTTGACACTTTTGATGTCGCTTTCTCGTTACCACAAACAATCCTGCAGCCACAAACACGGACACAATGAACATGAGGAGAAGGGCAAGGATCATCACGGATAAAGGAATGGCGCTGAATTGTACGTCAGAGTCCAAGGATGTTTCTATAGTGATGGTGCTGCCAGGGAAAGATTCTTCAGAGGGTGGGATGACGGAGGCAAGTGTGTCAGAGTTATTGGGGCAAAGATTTGTCGTCTTAATGTATCTCATGTCCTCTCCAGCTAGCCTTTTGGGTGAACCACAGATGACATTGTTCACCACCGTGCCCGTGCTAAGCAGCTCCAGCCACGTCTTCAGCTCCAGGATGCTACAAGAGCATTCCCAGGGGTTCTCAAATAAATCGACTTGCACCAGTGCTGTAAGCTGATCTAGCACGCCGCGGACCGGGAGATATCGCAAATGGTTGCTACGAAGGTTGAGCCTGGCTAATGACAGGCCATTAAATGTTCCCACGGGCAACGTTTTCAAGAGGTTATTGTTCAGAAAGAGCAGCTGAAGTTTAGGTACGTGCTGAAAGGTGTCAGAACCAACCTCTTTAATGATGTTGTATTCTAAATATAAGAACTGTAGAGTCTCCAGTCCGTAAAACATGTCAGCTGTTAGATGGTCAATCAAATTCCCATTGAGGTAAAGTCTTCTTAGATGTGTCAGATCGCCAAAAGCTTGGTCATGTATGCGAGATACTCGATTGTTACCAAGATGAAGCAAATCCAACCCAGTCGCCTCAATAAAATTGGATCGACGCACCACCGGGATATAATTCCCTGTTAGATACATCTTTTTAGGATTGTACGGTTTGGGATTTAAATCAGAGATGTATTCGATCTTTCGTTCCTGGCAGTTCACATTCAGGCCGAGGTCTGAAATTTGAAGGTTGCAGGTGCAGGCAGTCGGGCAATCTAAAGGCACAGGGGACTTGGTTTGATATGAAATAATTTGCCCATAATTTTGTGTTTTTTTAGACGGGACGCGAGCAGTGGGCCTTGATTTTAATTTGCCTGACTGGCGAGGTCCCTTAGTGGGTCTTGATGAGGACCGGGCAATCCCAGACGAGGTAAATGAGGCTGTGACTGGAGCTGGCGCGGTCCTGCGGTATGCATCGGTGCTCAAATGTGGCAGGGGTGGCATCTCGTATTCAGCAATGGCTCTCCTCGGGCACAACTCCTGCTTTGAAACCTCATCAAGATCCCTCCCATGAAGCCGGAAAGGGAACTCACAAACAACATCGCCCACCAACGCAGTGTACGATATGCTCTCGAGCCACGTTTTAAGTGCTATCAGCTCACACGAACAGTTCCACGGGTTCTCCTCCAGCTGTAACTCCACGACGCTCTTCATGTGCTCCAGCAGACCTGAGTAGGGAAGCACTTTGAGCTGATTCCCCCTTAAATCCAAATGAGTCAAGGGTACATACTGGAAAATGTTCACCGGCAGACTAGATATTAAGTTGTCATTGAGAATCAGGACCTCCAGATTTCGAAGTCTGCTCAAGGCATTAGGGGCTACGTGAGTTATGTAATTATAATCAATTTGCAGATATTCCAGACTTTCAAGGCCAAAGAAAAACTCTTCCTTCAAGGCATCGATTTTGTTATTGTTGAGATGCAATCGTTTTAATCCCTGAAGTCCATTAAAAGCTCCTGCTTCAACCTCAGATATTTCATTATTTCCCAAATGCAATATGGTAAGTCCTTTGTACTCAACAAACTCATCGACGGACAGCTTTTTCAAAAGATTGCCCGTAAGCAGCAGATGATACTGTGAGAAGTACACTGGCTTAATGTCTGAGAGACTTACAACTCCTCTGTTTTCACAGCTCACGGTGAGTATCCCCTCTCTCTCGTCGCAGGCACACAGTCTTTGACATGTTTCCCCGTAACTGCCAAACATCTCAACAGTACCCACTGAGATTGCACTTAGCAAAACATATGAAATCCAAAGATGCATTTTCCTGTGAAATGTTGTCCGAGTCCCGCTAAGGTGTCCTCAATGTCATCTAGAAATAAAAGACAATACATGTCAAAACAGGCAGCAGACAGCAATGAAAGCAACTTCCACACAAGAAGCTGTAGCCTGCATGAGTCAAGGGTTCATTTGCTATTTGCCAGTGGGTAACTTCTCTCTGTTAAAAGGGCTCAAACAAAGCAGGATAGGAAGCAACTCCTTCAAGCTATGTAAATAACAACAACAAAAAAGCAAGGTCAAAGAGAGACATGAGCGCACAACAGACTGAAGGCTGCGGGGGGGAGGGGGGGCGGAAGCCACATCGCGTTTAATTATGAAGACATCAACGCGTAATTAAACGCTGGTTTGAATTTAATGACATGTAAATTAAAGGTTAGCTGAGCCTCCGCATCACAGCGCACAGCCTCGTCAGTCACAGCCGGCATGATTCCGTCTGAGTCGCGGGTGAAATACATACCTCGCGCGCGGCGGCGAAGAGGTGGGCTCGTTTGGGTAATTCAGCGCATCTTTTATATTTAATCCGGCAAAAGCAAAAAAAAAAAAAAAAAGAGGATGTGTTTTCAGCGCGCTTGTGTTTGTGGTTCGTCGGCTCGGATGAAACAAAACGCTGATCAACCGCAAACTGTCAAACGCTTCTCTGTTACCACGCGCTGCCGGGGGAGACGCAGTTATGCCCGGCCACAAAGTTGCTTATTCGCCGTCTCTTTCTCTCTCTCTCTCTCTCTCTCTCTCTCTCTCTCTCTCTCTCTCTCTCTCTCTCTCTCTCTCTCTCTCTCTTGCGCGCGCGCTCTTTCTCGCACCACGTGAACGCAAACACGCACGCGCGCTTAACTCCGTGGTTGGGAGGATGTCATTCCAAGCACAAGGAATCAGCTCGCCGCAGCATCGAAAGATATCACCCCCCCCCCCCCCCCCGAAAACACGTTGACCCCCCGTCAGTAAAGAAAAATCAATGATATCCGTGCTCAGCGGTTCAGACGGTCTGTTTTATTAATACTGGAAACCAAACCAACACGGAAGAGATTGGCCTTTACAGCGATGTATAAGGCCCCAATGTTTCCACTTCCAGAGCATGTTTATTCATATCCCAGCTGCTATTTCTGGAAACATCTGCACAGTCAGTGCACACGGTGACCTGCAGGTGCCAAAATCACTTCCGCCAGTCAGGTGCTGTATAGTTTTAATGGTTACTGATTCAGTCAGAATATATTTTTTCTAAAAAAGAATGTCACACTGATCCCATTTCAGCTCTTGAAAAGCTGCACTAAAGTGCTTTTATGGTCTGTGCAGAACAGCCATACTAATCATATCATCCAATACATAATGGCATTGCCTTGTGTGCTTATGCTTATAATAGGATATGTATTGACCCCCCCCCAACCCCCTCCTTCCTCCATATCCAAGCAGAAAGCTTGCCAATTAGCGTAACACTCTACATATTTGCCTATGGCATCGGGCATGTTCTCACGGTGGCAGATGCAGTTATCTGGTTTCCATCCATCACACATAGAAGCGCCTGAACTGGTGGCACATGTTGCATGGGACCTTTTTTATCTGTTTAGTGATAAAGCACAAGGTAAAAGAAGGAGACCTGTCATTCCTGTATCAACATGATGCGGTAGCGCCCACGTGGAACCATGTCAAGAATGGTTTGGTATATTGTTGTGTCCTCGTGAAGCTACATCCATCATCATCATCATCCTCCCCACTCGGCTCTCGCTCACATGAGAGCAGGCACATCGGGGACACTGCCTGTGGCTCATGCTGGAGAGGATGAAGGCTGTATTCAAGCCGGCATGCAATTCATTCAGGCTTTTTTTCCCCCTTTGCCCTCAGAGGTTTGTGCTAGACCTCAAGCATTAGCTGAACAACATCACTGCTCCACTTTGGCTGCATAAATTAGCATTCATGTTAGTTGCAATGATACGCACAACGTGGTTCAAAACAGCTGTCATCCAAAACATCCAAGTGAGAGAAATTTTTATATATTTTTTTTATGTTAATTAAATAAATTAAATAATGTTTTTTTGCATTTTGATACGTGCTCACACTGGTATCTCTGTGGCGTTTTTCATCCATGGTTACACTGTTCAGAAGGAAAATGAGGCACACACAGGCGATGCATAATCAGAGTCTCATCTCCCCACGTCTTCCACGACACTGAACATAGTCTTCACCAACTGAGAACAGAGGACAGCTACTCTTTACACGCACACACAAACACACACTGGCACACCCACACCTGCACACACACACACACACACACATGCGCAACCCAAAAAATCAGGATCAAAAGCACTGGAAGAAAAATGATGATGACTAACATTTATGTGCTCCAGTCAGACATACAGTACACATATAGTATATATATATATATATATCTATAATCAGGAATCAGGAAACATTTATTACCAAAATATGTCAAACATACAAGGAATTTGTCTTGGCGGTTGGTGCGCGACAGTGTGACAATAGACAACAAGACAGCAGAGCACAAGTAATAAAGTAAAATGAAATGCTAATGCAATGGGTTAGTAGAATAAGGCTATGGGTTAGTATAAAACAAGGGAATAAAGTTAAAGTTTAAATATTAAAAAAAGTAAAAAAATATATATATTAAGCATAAAGAGCGAACAAGTAACAAAGTGACGAGTGACGACAAAGTGATAAATGACAGTTAAAGTGACATGTGCAGTGTGAAGGGGAGTGACCGGTGGAGTGTTATAGTCAGTCAGTGGGGGACCGGCTCTGTTGATGAGCCCGACTGCCGACGGGAAGAAACTGTTGGTGTGGCGGGAGGTCTTAGTCCTGATGGACCTCAGCTTCCTGCCAGATGGAAGGGGCACAAACAGGTTTTGTCCGGGGTGAGAGGTATATATAAATACATATCACCAGGTTTGGTGTGTGGCCATCCAAGATCTCCCCCAAAACTGTTCATTGCATTACGAACAAGCAGCTACGTAATCTCCACCTCCAGAAGGAAAAGATGGAAGATGCCCAAAGCCACAGAAACCAGAAGTTCAACAAGATAGTTTCAACCTTTGAGGCAAAGATAAAACATCTCTTGGGCTGAGCAGCAGAGAGTACCAGAAGTAATGACCTGAGCCTGCAGCAACAGCACTCGGTCATATTTGTAGCTGGGTGCCAAAAGAAGCTTCAGCAGAAAGATCCCGGATCTCAATTAATAGAAGCACAGACTCCATACAGACTCAACAAAGACCTGGACAGAGACAGAGACAAAGACACGGGGACAATGAGATCCCGAATCTCAACAAAAAGAAGGACAGTCTCTCTGAGAACCTCACACAGACCAAAAACCGGCTGAGCAGAAAAACAAACTGAACTTCCTCAGAGGAATGAAGCCTGGCAGGAAAAATATGACACTCTGGAGAAGAAAGAACCGAGCTTGGAGTCCACAATAAAAGCTTGGCAGTCAAACCACAAAGCTCTGGGGGGAAAGTTTAACAGAGCCGGCCAGGAACGAACCATCGGAGGAGGAACCAAAACGCGTGGAGGACCAGAAGAAGGTCCTGGAGGACGTCTGTCTTGAAGTGAGGAGTAACATTAGAGGCCCTCTTTGGCAAGAAGATGGAGGACAGACAGGCAGAGTTTGAGAAATGGAAAGGGAAAATTGCCTGAGAAGGAAAACAAAAACCAAGGTGAAGAAGAAAGGAGACGGGATCGAAAGGTCAAATTCTAGTTTGAACATGCAGCGCTAAGTTGTGTTTGGATGAAAACCAATGAAAACCAATGTGACAGTAATCAGGTGACCAAACTCACACCATTAACAGTAGACGCCATGGACACATTCTTTATATCACAGCGGAAAAATCCACCAAAAATATTCAAATCCAGCAGAGGCGACAGGTGCAGCCGGCAACGAACCGCTCTTTCTTCAGCTAAAATAGATACGGCCACAGAGGAGGATGCGGAGCGCCTGTGATGTATGTTCCTTACAGATGGCGAGTCGCACTTTGTCATCTCTGTCCAGCTGAAGCACAGAAGAACACGCGGCATCCCAGTGAACTTTTCTGCTTTTGTCTGACAGGAACATCACTGTTTGGGCTCTTGCAAGGCTTTGATGCATCGATGCAACACAACGCAGAGCTTTTTGGTAACACATTACGCAAGCATTTCTTTTTGTGGTATAGTCAAAGTATTTTCTGAATTTTAGTCTCCACAAAGGACACTCTAAAGCTCCTATGAATATTTGAAAAAAAATGGTCTAGATGAAATGAATTAAAAAATGATTAAAATATTTGCTTTAATCACTGTCACTGTAGGATGTGTGTGTGGATAGAAGTCCCTGGTACTGAAACAACCTGCAACCACAAAGACAGTAACTAGATGACCAGATGAGTCTTTGGGAGGATCCTTCAATGGAATGGAATTGGAAAAGCACGCGGCCACTGACAAACTCCACCATGCGTAACCTTAAAAATTTGGTGTCCGTCGGGAGTTGTAGTGTTTGTCCAACAAGTTCTGTGCTCTGCCTGAACTAAAGCCACTACTGAATGACATAAAGAGGTCTTTGAACAGAGGACAGAGAACAGGACAGAATAAGCAGAAGATGAAGATCAGGGAGGGACGAAACTGTTAGAGGAAGTAGACTGACGACAGCAGTAACAGAACGTGAGCTTTTTAGTTTTTAGGGCCGTGAAAAACATCCTTGGTTACAGGAAAATCCAACAGAAAGCCGTGTGAGAATCTCTGGTCTCCTCCAACAGAAAAACAAGATGCCCACATTATCAGCCATCATGGATGACACTTCCTGCACCCCGCGTAGATTCTCAAGTGCCCGGGGCAGCCACGACTCTGGCAGGCAGATCCATAAATAAAGGCGCGCGACAACATGTTTTTCACCTCTGCTGCCACGAGGCTCGGAAAACTCCACTATTCTCTGCAGAATTTAAAAAGCGCCATTTACCTGAATAGTTTTTAGGTTTTTTTTTTTTTATCATAAGGCCCCATTGGGTCAAACATAGATGCTGCTTTTACTTTGACACTTTCTTCCAGTTAATTACCCTTAGCTTTCCAACATTTCGACAGAGACCTCTTGGAGACGTTCTAAGGACAGTCGGTGGTCCGTGGAGCTCAGCGTGGACGCTACTGCTCTGATTAAAGAAACTCCATCACAGCTATTGTTCATATGTCGAATGCTGTGGCACCACCTGCTGGTCAAATTTAAGAAATAGGAAAAAGAGACAAAGTGGTGATTGTACTGAGAGTAGCCGCTGACGATATAACAGCTTCATCCTTATGTGAGCATCAAAACTGGTGAACGCCGTTATTCTCACAGTTAGAATGATGTGATTGGATAACTATTTTTAATTCATCCTGAACAAAAGAAAGCAGTTTAGAAATGTATATGTAATTCCACCGTAAACCTCAAGGTGTCGCTGCTGCTTCAGGAAAGACTTGTCGCGTTAAACCAGTCGTGCTCCGTCCTTTGTTATTTCCTGCTATCAAAAGGGTGCGGTGACGTCTAATGATACACAGCTGGGATTCAGTACACTGTCAAACAAAACCAAATAGATTCACTAATTCACGACGGACCAGCGGCAAAAAAACGGTCCCCTGATTAAAGAACAAATCAAAACAGTTGTTGTTTGAAGGTAATTGAGTGTTCAACTTTAGCTGAATAGGAAGTCCTGACAAGTTTACTGAGGCCAATTGCTGTGTGGTGTCTGTACACAGGTGCCGGGGGGCTTCCCACCCTCTTAATTAAACAATACATCCACCTTATCTCAGTTCCTTATGCTGACACGACTCTCCTGCAACTTAAGACATATTTTCTTTGTCCGACAGATCACATGCTAATATTGAATAAACAAGCCTGCCACAATCACCATTCGGGTCTAGAAGGAAACAACTTTGCTGAAACTCTTGGGGGATTTGAGGAACCTCATTGCTAATCGGATTCAGAAAAATCTCTGTGGGCTTTATCTTTGACTCGGAGGACTAAGAGCTAATTACCTTGGTCAGAGAGGTCGTTGTGGAACTTAATGGAAAAGCAACCGTGTGGGGAGTTGAACTTAGTTACAATAAAACAAGCAAAGGTACTGACTGAAATGACTAGAGAAGAAATAATATCTTACAATTGGAAGTTTGAAGGACATCTGCTTCAGTGTAAAACAAATGACAAGTTTACATTTGAAAAAATAACTACTACTACTACTACTATTTTATAGAGAAGCAATGTAGATTAAAATACAACTATTGAACACAGAAAAATACTAATACAGCATGTACCATATAGCTGTTTTAAAAAGTGGTAGTTTTGTGCAAAAATAGTAAAACTGTGCAAATGTTCAGCGTACATAGTATTAAAAAAATAACTGTTTTGATCGTCTTAAATCAGGAGAGGAGCAGAGAGACAGAGACTCAGCTGTGATGTCTGACGTTCAGCTTCTATGACCTACATGTGTGACAATCCAAATTTGACAGTTTACTCATTTCTTTCTGGAGTAATTGTTTCAAAAATTGAATTCTGTCAAACGCTGAGCTACTTTGATTGCCCACTGTTGACACTTTCCCCCAAAGAAACAGGTTGTTACAGACCTCTCTACAGAGAGGAGACCAACGAGGGATTGCGAAAGTGTGACAGCAGGGTACTTGAGCTTTATTTAGCTATGTGCCTTTAATTCACAGGGGGATTGGGTGCAACGACAATTGTTCACAAGCACAGCATTAAAAAAAATGGAGGCTTCTCTGATGTTGCCAGGGTAACCCACATTGTGCCTTTAATGACAGCCCCTGCTCACATCTTGTGGGTGATCATTTGCAGGCCTGATAGTAACCAACTCACGCTGCATGTATCTCTCCGCTGAATAAGTTATTGAGTATTTTTTACTCAATTAGAGTGTATTTTGCTATAAGAAATGAATAGTTTCAGATTCAGTTTCACATGCTAATTAGCGCACAGCGAGTACATTTGCATGCATGTTGTGTCATGTTGTTTGACAGCGTGTCGCTGTATGTTTAAGAGTTTTCTCCCGTTTGCATGCATGTATCCACATGTATCAACATGTTGTTGCGGTTGCCTGGTCTTATGTCCCCGTTCCGCACAGGCGATCATCAATCGGCTGACCGCCACCTCTTTCCCTGCTCTCATGTGGATTTAGTTACAAAACAGAGCGCCGACTGGGACGACATAAACGGCATGAATATTTCCACAACGTTTCTCTCAGACCGTCAACCAGCCCAAAAGCGACGGAGTAGCTCATATTTGTATAGCCTTGGGCCGTAATCTGGAGTAATACCTAGTGACAGGCAGGACTCAGATAGTTGTAAATCACTGACGTATTAATGTCTTCACTCAATTAAGGTGAGAGCGCATGTTTGTGAAATGTTATTCCACCTAATAGCCCAGGTTTCTTGTTGCCATTCATAATCAATATTTCATCTGGATATGCATAGAGATAGAAGCTCATGCCAGTATATTCATTTAGCCTGAGTTCTCAGTATGAGATGATGCAGTCTGTGCTGCATACTTAATTGCAAATTCAAAGGATAATAACTTGTGTGTCGCTTGCACGTGCGTTAATCTACAGCCGGCAATACATTTCAAGGTTTTTCCTAAAATAGAGAGACATTTTCATTTTAACACATTAGCGCCCCATTAAGTCATTTGGAGTCAACACTGAGCAGTGTCTTGAAAGCTCAGGCTGTTCATCTGAGCAGTGAGCTTCATGGGCTTTATTCATGCTTACCTCGAGGCATCTGTGCGTGTTTGTGCGGCCTCTTCATAAAACCTCCTTCAGAAAGCAACGGTGTTGTTGTGAGGATTCAAAACGCACACATTGCTAGGAGTTCAGAAATAATTGTTGGAAAAGAGACATTGGGCTCAGTACACCTTTGCTAAAAGAAAAGGTTTGTATTTTGTTTTGGCTCCCGGAAGAAAAAACCTGCCCCAATCTTTTTCTTCCTTAAAACAATGTTCTTTTGGGGTCTATTTTGATCCGTTGGAAATTCAAAGAGAGAATATTCCAGCTGTGGGCTACCTCCAAAACCTCAAATACTTAAAAGGACTGTGTATTTGCATGTTTGGGGATTGTTTTGGGGCCTTGGATTTCACTGTGACTTCAAAGAATAATGGGATAATTATTGCACTTACCACCACAGAGAAAGAAGGGAGAAAGGGAGACTCACCCTGAGACAGACAGGCAGGGACAAGTAGGGAGGGAGAAAGGGAGTAATGAGTGTTCAAAATAGACAATAAATATAATAGTGTCCAAATGGAATGGAAACATACTTTCACAGGAACATCAAGTCTTTTGTTAATATCATTAGCTTTAATGTTCTGAGCGTTATCTTGTCTATTTGAGGGTGTGTGGGGGGGTAAATGAGAATTTCATATCGGGGGAGTTTGAAATTGCTGTAATTCTTCAGAATGCAGTGTTCAGCCCAGGTAGCAACAAAAACAGCTGGTGCGAGCGTGGCCGATAACAGCATGCTCGCGCTGATTAAATCTCAATCGATTTCTGCAAAATGTCAGGAAACGCCAAGGTCTGGAGCCATTTAATGTGCGTCAGATGAGGGCTGAAGGTAAGGGTTTGTGTTATCACTCATACGTCACCGAATGTGGAGAATGACAGGGTGGTGCCAGGAGTTTAATTGGCGTTAACACTTACACGTGGTGTCGAACGCGGCCCGAGTCTCCAAGGCAATGCCCAGTCAATGCGAGTCAAGAGACGCACTCGACAGGCTTTGAAGGGAAGCAGTTTTATTTACTTACTGAAATGGATTTTGAGAAGGGATTTTTATAAATCCTTACAACGTAGAGTGGTGGGAGGCATGGCGTCAAGGAAAAAGAAATAAAAGCAGAAAACAATAACTTGAGTCAACAAACATCTGGATAAGTCAACACTGAGGCTCTCTTGAGCCAAAGAAATCCGTTGCCGATAAAAACAGACTTTATTGACTAATAAAACAGAGCCCATGATCAATATGCCCTTAAATTGCTTTTGTTGGATGAGGCACTGCTGGAACTGTGTAAATACAATCACGCAAAATAGCCTCTCTAGATCTACTGGTTATTGAGGACCTCTTCATATGTGGCTATTATTGCAGCAGCAGAGGCACACTGAAGCAATTGACTTAAAACATCTTGGCTGACAGAATAATAAGATAGAATAAATACTAATTAGTCTAGTTGGCAAGGAGGGGGGCGGCTAGCCGTGGTCGTCTTGTATCAAAGGTATCAAAGACAGGACAAGATTGTTCTTTTGGATTACCTGAACCTGAATGTCTTTCAGAGAAAAAGGCCCCCGCCAGGATGGAAACAGCTCCACAGAAAGTATCTACAACCTTCTGATTTCTGGGGAATTCATGAACCCGTTTCGTAAATGACTGCCCCCCAAAACCCATTAATGATGTGATGATGGAACTCACATTGACAGATCCGCCACGACACAGCAAAGGATGTTCTGATGAACCAAGGTCACATGCTGAAGATGCCGGATTCTTGATGCTGCCTGTTGTCTTCTGGAGTAACAGTGGCATGTTCGCTCATGAATTTAACGAATGATGGACAGCAGCTGCGCACACGTCTCACGACCCGGACTAATCATTTTCGATCATACGTTGCCGTGTCCGGAGCTCATCAAGTTGTTCAGGAAACAAAACCTGACTTGCAGAGTATGTCGGCCCATTAACCGCTGTCAAATTGTCAAATGGAGTAAGTGTGACATTTATATATATATATATATATATATATATATATATATATATATATATATATATATATATATATAAGTTGCACTGAAACTTAACAACATGGAGGTGAATATTACACTTTTGTCATGAATTTCATGCATTGCCTGATAATAAGTTACTCTCTCCGCCGCTGCTGGTAATGCTGTATTTTATTCATATCCATCGCTTTCCTCTTGATGTCGTCCTCCTTTGAATCGGCCGAGGGGATCTCCTACGCTACCGCGTGAAGCGTGAAAAACAAAAAATGAAATTCAGTTGGAATTTTTCTCAAACAACACATAATGTATTCGTCTTTTGCACCCTCCCCCTCCCCTCGTCTCCCCCTTCCCTCGTCTCCCCATCCCCCGTCTCCCCGAGGAGGAAACGCAAACATGGGTGAAGTTTAGGCTAATTCACCACACGACATTATGGAAGAGTTTCTGATGGAAATTATGCACATCTCAGATGTTCTGTGTAATATATAGGAATTGTATGGCACTGCATTTATAGATGATCATGAAGGTGAAATCGGAATTGTGAATTGTGAAGCTGGTCACATAAGATGCATTATTCATATCCAATGAGTTCATTTTTAGCATTGAGTTACGTATGTTTTTTTATTGCATTCTAGTTTTGATGTGTAGTCTATGAGCTGTAAATTCCACTCTACATTCATACATATGTAATTACTTTTCTTACTGAAATGGGCAAAAACCGTTAGCACTTTAGAGGCGCTTCCTATAAATTGTGGTCCTTGGGAGGGTGACGACAAGCACAACTCTCAAGGATCAGTGTGCTATCAAAGCCTCGTGGTAATATTAGTTGCTGGATGCTTAGAAAATGCTGGAAATATGAGCTGATCAAGTTTTTGGCAGCAGGAATAAATCTAGCTTACAATATTCGGATGAAAAAAACAACCAGCCATCATCATAACAGCTGTTCTGAGAGGCGAGAAGTCAAGAAAAACATTGGATTATTAAAGTACAGTGGTTGTCTCAATTTACCATTTCTATGAAACATTTGAACTCATGATGTTTTTCTATCAAAGTCAGGGTGAAGTGGTCATGCAAAGAAAAAAAACAAAACACAACATTGTATTTAGATTCGGCTCTAATCTTCATTTTAAAGTTGACGGAGGAAAAGGATGGATCGCATATGACCGAAGAGCCTTTATAATAGATTTCTATTTAAAAAAAGATGACGAGAGCCTGCGCAATCCCTCCACCCTCTGGTGCAAGAAATAAATCCCAAAAGGAAACTCCTCACAAACATTCAATTTGTTCAAGGCAGCTCAAAATGTGCTCAGTTTCCCATTTATCATACATCTGGTGCTCCACTAGTGGAGCGCTGTGGGAGCATGACGACCAATCAAATGAACTGGAAACAGGTTTCCTGCTTCTGCCATGGCCGCCTTAAATTCAACCCTCTGACAGGCCTTCCAATTTGATTCAATTTAATCGCTCACAATTGATTAATTGTATATTAATTTAATTTGAGTTGGTCTAATCAGAAACATGATTTGTTTGTTCAAATCAGCAGAAAGGTTGGATTGTGGGGTTTTAAAACGTCACGCTGGATGGTTTTGTTTCATATCCTGCACTAAAGGGATCAAGGGAATGCAAATGCTCCCTCACCTCGTCTAAGCCAGAATGAAACTACTTTTTGGCTGCCATGTTCACAGAGTTTCAGGAGAAGAAATAGTGAAAAAAATCACAATTACTTCACAGATTGCATGCAATCCTGCCCAGGATTTAGTAGTAAGGGTTCAAGAGACACAGACTCTCACAGCGAAGCCTTTGGAAGGTGTCATTAAAACACTTTTTAACAGTAAAATGGTGACCTTGAGGAGGTAGTGTCCAATCGCCAAGGTTATATCCACAACGATTAGAGTTAAAGTGGAGGGGGGGGTGGAGGGGGTTCTGTTTTTCTCTCTAGGTCGGATGCTGCGTCCTTGTTGCAGACCAGCCGTAATGAGAATTGAAATGAGAGTGGATTGGACAGCAGCGATTGCATCACTGTCTGATGCGAGGTCTTCAGTCAGTGCCAGTTAAAGCAGGCAGGTTTGAAATGGGGATGCAGTTCATTTTAGTTTAGCCCCCTTTGCCTTTGGCTTTGTTTGAGCTTTAGGTAAACAGTAGAGCGCCCCCACATGATCTGACTTAAGATTCTTCGCAGCCTCTCGTTTCACAGAAGGAATATTTGCAGAGAACTTCCCTAAATAACGTTATCTCACTGTGTCAGATTTGGGAGGGAGAGGGGCCAGATGGACAAGAAGCAGCAACTGTGGATGTCACCACAAACAGTTTTGATCCTGGTGCTCCCGCTGATCCAAACATCCACTTATCCAGATTCGTTTTCTGTAATTGCCTTGCCAAGACAAAGCAGGCATTTGCTCAACAGAGTGTGCTCTGTTGAAAGATGTGCCATCGTGGTTGAAGACTTAGCATTTGGCATGATTGTCTCTCAACTACTGCTTTAAAATGTGTTATTGCTTTAATGCAGCGGGCTAACTGACACAGATTTACGATTCAGGTCAACTTTGATACCCTTTTAACCTCATCAGCATAGATGTAGCAGTGTGCAAGCGCTATGTTTTTTTTTTTTTTTACTTTAATTATGCACTATTATTATCATTGTGAGAAGAGCCCCGAGGTCACTGAATCTTTGCAAAATGACCCGAAACAATTCAGTTTTTGTTCTCTGCTGAGAAATAATGTTCCATGTGAGGTTTTACCGGCAAATATCGAGAAGGAGAAGCCCTTGTACAGCCCACCATTATCTACATAGAAATGAGCAGACACTCTTTATGAAGGAACATTTATTGTCCATTAACAGACTGTTCCAAGGGCACGCGGGCTGTTACATGAAAACGCATCTATCTTCATCATTTTGGTTTGGTTTTCAGATGATTTAGTGCAGATAAAAAAGGACTGAGAAGAGAGTTATAATACCGTTGCATGCAATTAGACTCAGACCCATGCAAGAGCTGAAAATGGATGATTTCCCAGGGGGTTGTGCTAATCCACTCAAGTGCCATGGCACCTTGTCATGCACTTCTTTAAACAAATCATATTTCGATCTTAGCGTAAGGTCACATTATTTACATGTAGTTCTGAGGCTGCCAAACGTATTAGTGGGCATTACTTCTTGAAAAATACATTTACATGAACTGGGCTTTCATAATAATCCATTACACAAATCCATAAATGTGCTGTGCTTTGGAACAACAGCACAACAGGACGGCCATTTCAAGTCTGGGGGTCTAGAAATTGCACACTGCAGTGGAAAAAGGCATTTAGAGAGACTCCGTCATCCGGCAGAAGCTGGTGAAATGAAAAGACTGGCAGGAAACATTCATCTACGCTTGCACACAAACTCTCGTGCGTAAGTCTGTTTCACGACTAATCGCAGAGACCGGAATAATAATGTGATCCGTGTAATAACACTGATCCTTCCCAGGTGTTAACCTCTGCAGATAAACCAGTGTATGAGTGGAGCCCGTGGCTACGGCTACCTGATTGTCATTCCTGTTGCACTTGCTGAAGTGACTTGACTCGGTCGATGTACGGAGCTGCTATAACTGGCCTGTAATGGTTTACACAGACAAATGCTCTGATTAACAGGATAAAAGACTTGGCTTGCTGTGATATTTACCCGAGCTGCACAGTGCTGTGGTTAACCTACTTTAGCTGATTCAAAGAGGGTGGGGGACGCTGGCAGCTGCTCCTCATGCTCTTATGCCAACGAGGGGTGAAACACCATCGAAAGACGCTTAAGAATGTGCTCTTAAATGCTTTATTTATGATGACAGCGCTTCTCATTTGAGAGGAGGAGTATCAAAATTGCATGAACACAGTTTAACCTGTGTGACCTAACCACAGTATGTCTAATAGCAACATTATCGATGGGAAAAAAGCGCTGCTGGTGCGTGAGAGACAACTTGGAATCTTCCAGTCTTTCCCGTTTCACAACCAGTGAGCCTTAAAGGTCTATTGCTTTTAGATTGCTAATTTCTAACCAGCAAATCCAGCAAACAGTGTAAACGTTTAATATTTCATTTACTGAGCTTTAGTGTAACGATAAAAATTGGCTTTAACAACCCGGGCATTAGCATCCTTCCTCAAGTATCATGATCTACAAATAAACGTAGCACGGGAAAATGCAAACATTGCGTTTAAAAAATAATGCAGATCGACAATTATCCTTCAAACACTGTGGTAGAGCAGAAAGGTGTTCTTTACAGGCAACTAAGGAATAACTTCAGTTACTGTGCTAATTTAATGGTTGAAAAGTTAATCTCAAAATAACAATTAAAATGAATACCGTGATGCTGGCGTTTGCTAGATTTCCCATAACAACACTGACAGATCGACACAAACCTGTATACGTACAACGTCTGTCCGCACCGTTATTGCGGCGACTCAGACTTGTGTTGGATGATGGGGATTGAGGTCCCCAAACTCTCAGGTACTAATAATCATAAAAATGTAAATTGACTGACCCTAACAGGTGCAATAAAACAGGAAGGTGATGGACATGCAGCAGTTGAGCACTCATCTGTATACACCCACACAGTCCTCAGGCGAGGTTTAATCAGACGAAATGAGTGAAAACACCTGGGATCAAGCGTGGTAGGGGCTTTAAATGCCAAAGGAACCGCTGCAATAAGGCAAACTTTTAAAACTTCATCCTATCCTCTTCACGACAGCCACGTTTGCATATAATCTGTCTTGAACGTTGAATTTTCGCACAATATTTGTAGCGAATGTAATGTTTTTTGAGAGCTGACACTCAAATCAAGGATTTTAGAGTGTTTCTACTAGCTTGGTTAACACCACAGTACAACACAGTGATGAGTACACACTGTAAGTGTGGTGTGACACTGTGCTTCACCAAAATATTTTAGCTCTCTGCTAAGTTGGTTTGAATAATTAATTGAAATTAATAGAAACCAATGGACGCCAACTGAAAGTAGAAATCAGAACCCTTGTGTAGTTAATATGCTAATACATGCAAACTCATGCAAACTATTCCAAAAATTCGGCCTCAAGCCACAGTGTCAGCATTGTGAACCACAGAGTTAGATGTTGAGACCATTCTCTTTAATAGCTCCAGGCGCGATGCAGAAAGCTGTACATTTAAGAGACTCTGCAGGGAACTTCGTGACTTCTTTAGCTTTAGTCTACTTCACCGAGTCCAACAGCTGAGCAGTGGGAAAACCTGCTGTGGCTCAAGGATGTGGCACTTATGCCTGCATGACACTTAATCGGGGGCCACGCTATTCAACATCTAGCGTTTATGTCTGACAGACAGGTTTCACGTCAGACCAAACTGTGTATTGATTCAATAAACTGTCTATTGATTCTTAAAGGCTGAGCGTCTTCTATGCTCGCTCTCTCCCTGTCGAGTGCCGCCTTTCTCTCCCTCTCTCCGCCTCAGCTTTAGAGTTTTCCATCTTATTTGTGATGGCAGACAAAGCACTTAAAGGGTGAAGCTTTTCAGACTGAAGACTTTTGAGCAGATGTCAGAGTGCATTAGCTTTTCCACTTTATGCAAATATTGGCCCAGTTTGTCACTAAAAAGGCGTGTAGAGGACTATTTTTGCTCAATTCAAAGTGAGAAAAGTGTGTCATGACCTAGTACCACGGAGTGAAACCTTTGTGAAGTCCTGCCGGATCGCTTCCCTTATGCTATACCCTTTCTTATGTTTAAAAATGAAACGCGATTGACAGATTGGCGTGCATTTGAACTCCTCCCAGCGGAGAATCCCATAAGTAACTCCTTTTTTTTTTTTTTTAACAAGCGCTCAAAATGAAATGGCTTTGTAGGCTTTGTAGTCTGGAATTTTGTGTCAGACGGGGTCAATAAAAGGAGTGTTAATTCCTGTGGGTCTGAATGAAAGCTAAACGCAGTCAACAGCATCATGGAACAATTTTTAAAGGACAATATTTTTAAAACCCTCCATTAGTGCCCAGTAGTGCATCAGTCTACAGTCAAAAATAGAACATCATTTATGAAACTGTTGTTTTGTTTTTTGTTTTACACATACAGGTCATATAACATGCTACACGGAATGGTGAAACCTGACATTTCCATATATTTACATTAATACGCTAGAAATTGAACAACACATGAATCAACTAGATTAACCAAGATATTGACCTCCTATTATTTTCTTGATTCAAACATCTGATGCACGTCATATTCAAAACCTGTCGAAATGATGATTTGATACACTGCTAATAGGATCTTTGCAATACTTTTTTCAAATGAATTAAGCATTCAGGGATATAAAAAATAATTAATTGTTTTGATCTCATTATAATCATAAGTAATTGTATTGATTTATCTCCTCTACTCTTGGGAGAATAAATGTTTACAACTGAAACTGTCTAACTGAAACTTTCAAAGGTCAAAAAGCACCTGCCAGGATAAATGTCAATTGTTTTCTAAAAGAGACAAAACAAACTTCCATCGGATATATGCTTTTTGCCGCAATCTTGTACGTATGTCTGTATAAAATGAGTTAACATTTAAGATGCATTAATTCACCATCCCATGAATGCTAGCCATGTTCAAAGGAAACCCTGCATAATGGTCCTCCTGGATGCTGCTGCAACATGAAACATAAAGTGTCCCATTCGATGGCCCAATGAGCAAGAAACATAATAAGTGCCCTCTAAAATGCCCTTCCATTTTCAAATATATTAATATTCTATTCTCACATTTCGCTCGCGATGGAACTGCAGCGTTACAGAACGATGTGTGGTCACATGATGATTTTTTTCTCCTAATGAAAATGAACTACTTGTGTCCTTTTGTGACAATGTTGGTCTAAAATTAGCACGACTAATGATGTCACCAATGAGCCCCTCCAGTACATTTTGAGTCATTAAAAACGGTGTTACCAAAGTATTGCATGAATTAATTAACTGTGTTCTCAAAGCAACACCTCTTCAACATCAAGTCAATTCAGAGGCGTTTCATTTACTTTACTTAATTGGGTACAGTTTTTGCTATTTATGTACAGTTTGTCTTCAACGCTAAAAACAAACATGCAATATAGTTGTGCCCTGAAGGCGTGCGCGCTGTCGCTCGGTTACAAAGGTAAACCCAACTCTCAATAATGCCCGTGTGTTGTGTTCGCTTTTGTTTCCCCACCAACACTTTTCATCCAAGTGGAACCATCTCCCACAGCATTTGGTGGAGGTGGAAGACAAGCTCTTAATCGGCTGTGTTATTGAGTTATTGAATTAAAAGCTTAAGTGCTCAGGGTGAGCATGTCAATTTTGCACAACTGAACGGTGCACTGCTCATTCCTTTTTCATCTGAATAGATCATTTGTGTACGTAGAATGTAAAAGAATGGAGGTATTACACAGATCGCTTTCATTGTCTGTAATTCCCTTTCGCTGTGACTGAAATCATTGTGAGAGACAAGTCATATTCATTCACCGCTGCATGCTGGTCCGTAATCTGCATTCAGCTCCCCTCAACAGCACTTGCATCTGTACTATGCCGCAGTGTTGATTAAGAAAGGGCTTGGTTCAAAGCAAACGTTGCATAATTACGGTAGAAGTGGAAGTTTAACCTGTTTTACCGCCTCGTGATGTAAAACATTAATGTAGGGTTAAAAAACGGGAAAAAAGAGTGTTGCAGCAAACGGTTCAACCCTTTTCTACTTGACATTCTGCTCACCTGTCTTCATCCCCCCGTGCTCCGATACCCTGGGACTGATACAGATAAAATGATGTGATGTTTCTGTCTGTATTTCAATGGGATGAGTTGCTGTGACCCACGCAATCTCCCTCTCAAAGAGTATTTCAACTTATGCAGATGAGCTCATCAGAGCTGCCTGCTGAGATGAGACATCTAGCTCTGGAATTGTGTCAATACCGCCACCAAAACAAATGCAAATCAAAATCCAAATTAATGTGTTTTCCCTGAGGAGAAACCGAGTCGTACTTATAGTCGGCTCTCAGTAGATGACAGGATTCTGTTATCCGGAGCTCATTCTCAAAGCGCTCACCGCGCCGGGGTACAAGAGTCAGTGTCTCCAGATGGAGAAACTAAAAAGAAAAAAAAAGATTTGGCGTGATTATTTTACAGACGTTAAATTGAAGACACTTTTCAGTATAGCGATCAATGCCGCTAAACGCGCATCAATGTTTTTTCTTAATCTTTCTATATATACTATGTTGAGCAGATGCTAGATGTTTTAAACCATAATAATCTGGTTAAAGCTAAAATGATATCCATGTCCTGCTGCTTAAAGCAATAGTAGGCAGCCTAGTTTTAAAAAACAGATCAGATTCGGTGGGAAATAAGCAAGTGGATGGATTAAAGCGGGTTAGGCTGTAATATGTCTTTAGACTCTGGCCCTGTGTCACTACACCCACCCTTTCTGCATTTGATTGAATATTAAACAGTGCACAATGCATACAGTATAACAGCATATGTGGAAATGTCTTCAGTGAATAATTCCTTGCTGAAATTCTTTGTAACGGCTACCTGCAGAGGAATGTTTCTCTTATTTCGATCTTGTCATTTGTCAGACACATTCATAAATAAACCTATAAACACAAGTAGACATTGTAGACACTGACAACGACTCTGGTGACTTTTCACTTGAGAGTACAAAAACGTGAGCAGGGTTTCCATCTGCACGTTAAGTTGCATTATGAAAGCATTGAGCAGAGGAAGTCAACTGGTGTTTTTCTGGGTGCACTAATATGCCGTGCCTGATTTTATTTGTGTTTTGAATATAAATATCCATGTAAAACGTTGAGTGTGTTTTTTCTCATTTTTAAAGTTTCACCTAAGAATCTAGACTACTGCTAGATAACACCCACTGCAACACCGAATAGCTAAATATTCCATATTTGCAGACACATGTATTAAGGACCTTAAACGCACTTCTCTCACAGCTCCGAAAGTTGTCACTAGTCAAAAAGAATTGCCTTCCGTGCACACAGTGTATACAAATTTAATAAAATACAGAACACGTACAGTAGCCCACATTCACGTGTAAGCTCAGCTTATTTTCACATAAACTGCAGAGGACAACAATAAAATTACAAATACATTCTTAAAAAACAGTTTCATCGGAACCTCAAATGGTTTTATGAAAAGGGACATTCCCCGTTGCACCACCATTAACAGTTCATAAGACACTTCACTTTTGTATTTAACGTCACTGATATGTATTTCAGTTGCCTGTGATATTCAAAGAGATGTTCCTTATACACTAAATGGAGACAGGAAGCTTCACCGTACAAAAGCAGACAGGACTCAATAGTTTAACAGTAGCAATTTTTTTTTCACAGCCTCACAAAATTGGAGCTTGAAATGGGTCAAATACAGACATCTAGATTGACAGGTACAGTACACCATGGAAACACTTGAAGTCAGGTAAGCACTGATTTTCTCCCCGAACCTTCACAGCAGTCAAAGACACATATTTCACCTAAACACAACAGGTCACAAACTAAAAGAAAACAAACAAACAGACAAAGCAGATGGTTTTTGGTTATACAATGCGTGTCTGGACCCCCGTGTGGGTCAAAATAAATCACCTCTTGGTCATTAACCTGTAATATTATCATCATACTCCTGGCAACCGAGAGAGCGGGTGGGGATCACCTGATCTGTCAGTTACCAGAGTCCCGCGGGTCGAGAGTGCAGTCGGACCCCCCGCACTCCTGGCTGATGACAGAGCTGTGGAGGAGGCTGCTTGACAGGGACTTGGGCCTGAGCTCGCGGGTCAGGTAGGGGGTCTCCTCCATTTCGGTGTGCAGTGGGGAGCACTGGCCATCTGGTGGGCCGTAGGCACTGCTGTCTGAACCGCCCTCCCTCTCTTCTTTGGACTCGCGGTTGGCCAAGTCCGGGGGCACACTTCCACTACTACTCTTGGTGGGACTGCTGGACACCGACGGACTCTCCTGCAGAGGGGGGCTCAGCGCGCGCTGCGATTTTAAGTAAGGTTTGACGTTGGCCACAAGGATTGTACTGTCCCGCTGCTCTTTTCCAAACGTGCTGAGGGTTTTTCTGCTGCCGCAGCTGATGGTGCCATAAATCTCTGTCTCTACCATGGCATCCATTCCCACGGGGATGAAAAGGTTGGTGCGATTATCGGCGCTGTCTGCTTGGCTTCCTACCCGTAACTTTGGCATCCAGCATCTGTCAGAATGTCCCAGTGCACGACATTCGTCGGTGCAGTGGACTGATTTGTCTTGCTCTGCAAAAACAGTTAAACATTTGTTATTGGGACCCGCTGTGGCAAGAATAAACAACCTAGAAGAAAATGCGGATGACATTTTGAAGGATGAGCAACAGTAGTGAAACACTCGAACAAACCCATATCTTTCTTGATAGAAGTTATTTAGTATGCATGACTAGAATTTTCCAAAATTAAATAAAAACCAGCAGCCTGCAACAAGTATGCAGGAGTCATGCTGATTTTGCTCTTCTGTTCCAGATATCCCAAACGATGCAGCCTTAAAATGGCGAGTCATATACAGTGTGTCATGCTGGTCAATGTAGTAGATGTGTGATTCAATGTATCCGTGGAACCTTTTCCCTCGGCTATTCTCAGCAACGCGTGTAGGCGTTCCTTGGAAACTATCATCTGGTGCAGAGGAAGTGATTTGTTGTTCATTTACATTTCCAGCAGCAGTTTTAGTCAAATACACATGAAAACAACTGTGAAATTTGCATAAGCAGTGAGATTCATCATTTCTGATCGTAAGTTGGAGAGAAAGTCTGTAGTTAAAATGATCTAATATTGATAAAACTTTACATTTTTGTATATTTCACAAACAGAGATGGGAATTTCTAGGTGTTCATTTGGGGTATTCAGAAATCCGGAGAGAATCAGATCAATATCTAAATCTCGGGAAATCCATTTGTGTCCCAAACACTCATTAGTTTGACCTTTGGTTATTGTTCTAATTACTGGTGCATACATCAGCAGCTCATTTGCATTCCATGCCAATTTTTCATTTCACTTTTTATTAATGGACCTAAATTGTGACCCGTCCTTGCCGAGAGAGGACTATATTTACCACAAACTGCGTTTCTTTCTTGTAGCAAGAAATACTAACTGTGTGTGGAAACGTGAAGACATGAAAATCATAAAACTGAGTCTAATTGTTTATATCTGGATGAGCTTTTGTGAAGAATAATTGTCTTTAACAATGCAGCCCATGATTGTAAGTATTAACTCGGTGTCACTGGATTGACACTTTGTCATAGAATTTTCAAATCGAGAGGGCTGCTCGATGCAAAGACACATTCAACCTTTCCTTCTTGGTAACGTTTTGTTGATTGCAGCGCTTCTCTGATTATTCCGGGCCTCTAGTAGACTTGAGCTGCAGGAGTCGATGCTGAAAACCGAGCCAAAGGCCACAGGACTGTGCAGCGCGGACTGATTGTTTATTGGTGTCAGCGCAAAAGAGTGGAGAGAAGACCAAAGCTCTACCTTTGAGCCGCAACTCAGTCTTTTACGTTTCATATCACATTTGAACATGAAATGCGCAGAACTACACACGGAATGAACCAATTTCATGGTGACGGTGTCATTTTTTCTTTAGCCATTACACAACGCTATCAAAATTGATTTGGCAATGATGCATAGAGGTATTTTGCATGTAGACGCATGAAAGGACATGTCGGATGTGGTTGTGTAAAATGATAGTAAATGGTAGTTTACCTTCATTTTTTAAATGTATGTAAATGAAAGCAACATTTTTACAAGATAAAGTACAAATAGCTTTCCCCTGTTGTTCTGATTTAACTTGACATCAATACATGGGTTCTGTTGACAGTGATGGCAAGTTCTCATTGGATCCTTTCAAATGAAAAAGGGAAATACAGACAAATAAAGGACAATAAACACCACATCCGCATCTGTTCTTGATCAAATGTTATGGCAATAAAATAGAGGTTCTCGGCCACATCTTGTTTCTCTTCTTTTACATCTTGAATAATTCCAAAATATCAAACTTTATTTAGAGGATTACCACAACATGGCTTGATTCTGATTCTGTTCTATTAATAAGGCTTCATATTATGCTGTAAATTAAACAATTAAACGTATTTCTAAACATAACCCTGACGAGGACGAGAATAACAGCCTGGAGTAAAGGAAAGCTCCACAGGACACAGCTCTTCCTGGATGAGGTGGGGAGCTCCTCTTGTTCGATGGCATAAGTACCTTCCCTGCACGCAAGCCTTGGCCAATGTGCTGGAAGGAGGTTCTAACAACTACAACCAAAATAAGAGATGTGCAACCCCCAAGAGACGTGAAAACCAACACAATGTGGCAAACATGCAAGGCAAGCTCATCCGCAAAGAGCCGCCACTATCACATGCTGCTGCCGAAGGCCATCACACACAATCACTTGCAGTAATTTGATGACTGAAAAGAGATTGAATAAGTTAAATAGGGCTCTTAATTTTACACCATAACTGTTTTGAAAATTTACCAAAGAATGCTTACATTAGGAAATTTAAAGGAAATGCCAATACATATGTATCACATATGTCCTTAATTGGCTACATTAATTTATTTTATGAGATAATAAAAAATTAATATTTGCATATTACAGTTTTTTTTAATTGCTCAAACGATTTCTGAAACTAATGCTTTTTTTGACGGAACTCTACACTCAGATAAGATATCTGGCATCGCTTGCAAATCCTACTTTCCTAACTATTTAAATGGTTCTGAAAATATTAATTTTGCATCACATTAAACGCGCCAAAAACACATTTCAACGAAACGTTGATGAGCGAAGTATAAACCGCTATTATCTTTAGCATTTTGAATTAAATTAAGCTGTAAATAAACACAATAATGAATGGGTAAACTAATAAATGTGTATATTTCCACTATCGTGTACTAAACAATATCAGACAAAGGTACTATTGGGAGACACTGCAGGGGAAAACATTGCCTGTCATGCACTAGCCAATTTTGAGATTGGGGGCTATTTTGTTTCCGTAACAAGTCTTTTCTCAGACTAGTGGGAAAAAAATAAAATATCCCCAAAACACATCTCGCTGTTCATTTTACTAACCTCCTTTCTTATGTTGGAGGTATCATGTGCTATAAATCTAGTTTATTAAATTAAATTAGATTGCAATACAAATCCTAAAGACAGAGGCTTAGCAAAGATGTATGTCAATAAAGTCTCAATAGCTTTAGAGGAGTCTGTTTCTTAGTTTGTAGTATGTCGGTCTGCAGGGAAACAAACCACACACATAACTACTTAAAGTTTGTACGAGCAATTTATGAAATCTGTTCATATTTCCCTTTTATCATGTAACATATTATGCAAACTTGCATTGTTAAATTCTTACCAAAATATTCTGGTGCTATTTCTGTCAGTACCAAGACAGACAGAAAAAACAGAGTTCAAAATGCATTTTACATCAAACAGGAGAACTAAATAAAGGCTTTGATATGGCAAAACCTCAAATGTAGATCCTGCATATTATAACTGGTACGCTTTGAAGCAACACTCCGGATTACAGCTCTATTTACAGTGCCTCTATGTGTCTTTTCCTAAACGCCATATTTTGCGTCCCGGATACATGAGGCCAGAACAATAAGCATAAGCATAAGCGAGGAGAAGCAGGTAGATACTAAATTGGTTTCCATGAAACCCCGCAAACAAGCTTGCAGACGATGCTGATTTAAGGTGATGTAAGTGCTTAAAAGGTTAAGAAAAAACACAAGAAATGTATTTATGCCACTGTGCTGTTTGTCGCATTATAACCAGGAGCATTCCAAAGATTATGTCTGAATGTTTGCACTAAATAGATACAGACTTTTGTTTCCTGTCTTAATGACGTCTTTGTGATAGCATTATGTTGTTTATGCAAACAAAAAATAAATGTATAAATGATTCCATGTATCATTATTGGTAGTTTCAAGCCTAACTCTAACCCATCATTTCTATTATTTTAAAATAAAACGCAGACGCAAGTTGATCAGGTTGCTTTCATCTGGCAAAGTCTTTACGTTTCCCTTTTTTGTTTTATCACTGAATAAAAAGGTTTCAATGGTAGCTCTGAAATGACAGTTATATAACGGCTTTATTGAGTACACTGCATTTACATACTCACATATTGGAATCATGACGAAGTGAAATAAAAAAGCTGGGATCTTACAGGCACCTGTGAGCGAAACACTATACCATAATCTCAAAAAAACAAAGAAACTGCCAGCCCATTATAAATAGAACCAGAGAGAGCGTAACAACATACCCAGTGTGCATCTGGTGTCTGTGAAAATGATAAATATTCAGAGTGCATGATAGTGGAAGCTGCACAGGTGCATATATTACCTGTATCAAAGCAGCCAGGAGACTAGAGGGATGGTAAAGGTAAAGACATAAAAGCAATACTACTTAACCCTCAAGCTTTTGTGTTGGTCCATTTGGAACTAAAATTCTGCGGCGTCTCCATTTTGGATAATAGTGCTATCTTGTCAGTATCTGCAAAACATTGGCTTTGCAGCTCAATAAATGTATCTGTATATGTGTGTGAGGGAGAGCGAGAGACAAAGGAGTGCGTGGGTTCGGGGGTGATGTTTTGTGTGATCAGGTCGAAGGCATAACGCGTGAAGTAGATCCC